>NW_022111329.1:3844757-3846752 GCF_000313985.2 Echinops telfairi | reverse complement strand
GGAAGCGCGGTGCGGCGCCGGGAGAGGGGCCGGGACAGCCTCGCAGGGTGGCCCCTTGGCGCTCAGCGGCCGGTGGAGCCACGGAAAGAGGTGAGGCGAGCGGCGCGCGTCCCTCGGCGCGCCCTCTCGCTGCCTTCCGCGCGTCTTTTCCTCCTCAGCCTCGGCCCTGCGCCCGGAGCCCCGAGACCACGTTCTGCTCCCGGAGACCCTCCCCGCTCGCTCTCGGGGGTCACCGCTCTCCCCGGCGTCCGAGCCTTCGCCCTGGGCGTGGGACAGAACCTCCCGCTGTCCCCGAGACCCCGAGGCCGTGGCGCGCGGAGCCTGGCCCTACTGTGTGGCGCTGTCCAGGATTCCCTGTCCCTGTTCAGGCGAGTCTTGGGCTCTTCACGGGCCGTACTTTCTTGTCCCTGAGCTTTTGTCACACGCATCAGCATCAAAAGTCTAAAGCGTGCACCTCCAAAGTCGCACCATTCCCAGCTCTGCGGGCGTCATTGTCGCTGTGCGAGGGCGGGCGGTGCCGAGAACCGCTCCATCCTCTTCTCTTCCCGCGACCGCGGCACGTAGACAGCGACTGTGCCCTAACAAGTGACAGGGAGGGGGTGGCCTGGAGCTCTGCGCCTGTTCTTGGAGCTGCCGATGGCTCAGAGCCAAGGCCATGAAGCGCAGACAAGAGTTGGGGTGCAGGGGTCCTATTACACCTGCATTTCTCACCTTGGATAGTGTGGCGGCCCTCCGAAACTTTTGCTCCATCACAATATACATTTTACGTACATTTGTTTCACACCCTCTTTAATATTTGTAGTGGGCTTTGAGGCTAGCAGACTTGAAAAAAATGATGTTTTGATGAATGTTCATTTGAGCGGGATTTAAGAATCAGTGTTGTGCTCGGAATGCTACGTCCATGCCCTAGCTCCTTCATACCTCCTTTGGACAAACTGGCAAAGCGCAAAGTGGGTGGCTTTCAAGGTTTGCCTATTTCTGGAGTCTGGAGGCCCTGCCTTCCTATACGTGTTTGCAAACGTTGAGGGCCATTCGTAGGGGCGGGTTTTTTAAAATATGTTCAACAGTATCAGAACAGCACTACAGGAACTATGTCTTCGGAGGGAGGCCATCAGATTAGCTCAGATAAAGGTAGTTTCATTGTGTTCTGGGTTTCTTGGTGCTTTTAGAATCTCTAGGTTGCCCTTGTGTGTCTCCAAAGGCACCCTGGGTCCTCTCACTTGTGTTATGAAAGATTAGCCTCATGCTGTTAGTCAGAAGGGGTTTATTTTATTTGTACATACTCATAAAACCCACAGCCATGGAGTTGATTCTGCACATAGTTGACTCTCCATTCTTAAATGGCAGTGGAAAAACAGACATTGAATTCTTTGGGTGTTCAAAGACTGGAGATTAGCTCTTCGAGATGCATTTGAATATCTTCTAGAGAGTTTTATCAGATTTTTTTCATTGATTGTGTGTAAAAATGCAAGACTAGGATTGAGATGAGAACTGAAGGGGGGAGTCAGGTTGCAGTAACAGTGCTTTTAGAAGCTAACGGATGCCATCTGCTTTCTGATTACTGATAGGTTCAGTTGTTAATGGGAGATAAAAAGATTTTGCTCCTCTTTTCCTCTTTGCTTGAGAGAGTTGGGCAGAGATGGAAGTGAGGAGGGGTGGCCATGTAGCAGGTTCAGGAGTATCTACCCCTTCCTGTGGAAGGTGGAGGCTGGCTTTCTGCATCAGATGCCCAAGGATAGGCGAAACCGAGTCTGGGAAACTGCCTCTGTGTGGAACGACAGAAAGGGTCAGGGAGATAGTTTATTGTGCCAGCCTGGACGATAAACACAAGTGGGATTAACTGAAGGGCAGAGAGGCAAATGGCTTGGTGAGTCTCGCCTTTCTTGTCTCTCGCTCTTTGATCATCGGACCAGTGTGCGCCTTGCTTGTTCTGTGCCTCAATTTAAAGGCTACACTACCTGTGGGACGCCTAGCCTGTGGACTGTGTCGCTGTAA
>NW_022111329.1:3835336-3844536 GCF_000313985.2 Echinops telfairi | reverse complement strand
TTATATATTTATCTGTATATGATTTAACAGTTCATTTCTTGTTATATATCTAATTATCTTTATAAATAAATATATTAAATTATCAGCAATTTGGTTTTATCTCTCTAGAGAACCCTTTCTAACACATTTGGGCATCACATTAAACTGTTTGTGCTTAGCAGGGTAGGAAGTATTTTCTGGGAATGGGCATTGTTAGCTAGAGCAGTATGGTATTTAAAGACTGGCCCTACTCTTTTTTTATTATTATTTTATTGGGGGCTCGTACAACTCCCATCACAATCCATACATACATCCACCATGTCAAGCACTTATGTACATTCGTTGCCCTCATCATTCTCAAAACATTTGCCCTCCACCCCAGCCCTTAATATCAGTTGCTAATTTTCCCCCTCCCTCCCCACAACCCCCTCCCTCATGAACCCTTCATAATTCATAAATTATTATAGTTTTGTCATAAGTTACACTGTCTAACACCTCCCTCTGCCCCCTTCCCTGCCGTCCATCCCCCAGGGAGGAGACAATACTTAGAGTCTTGTAATCGGTTCCCCCTTTCCACTCCACACTCCCTTCACCCTCCAGGCATCGCCCACCCCCACCCCCCACCCCCACTGGTCCTGAAGGAGTCATCCACCCTGGATTCCCCGTGTTTCCAGTTGCCATCTGCACCAATGTACATCCTCTGGTCCAGCCAGATCCGCAAGGCAGAATTGGGATCATGACAGTGGGGGGCGGGGGGGAGCATTTAAGAACCAGAGGAAAGTTATATGTTTCATCACTGCTACCCTGCACCCTGATTGGCTCATCTCCTCCCCACAGCCCCCCAGCAAGGGGGTGTTCAGTTGCCTACCGATGGACTTTGAGTCTCCAACTCCGCACTCACCCATCTTTACAATGATATGATTTTTTGTTCCTTGATGCCTGATGCCTGATCCCTTCGACAGCTCATGGTCACACATGCTGGTGTGCTTCTTCCATGTGGACTTTGTTGCTTTTGAGCTAGTTGGCCGCTTGTTTATCTTCAAGCCTTTAAGACCCCAGACGCTATATCTTTTGATAGCCGGGCACCATCAGCTTTCTTCACCACCTTTGCTGACTGGCCCTACTCTTATAGTGTCTGGCGAGGCAAGGAGATATAGCCCTGATGCCTTTGGCTTTAACCTACGCCACATCACTACAGAAGAAAAGGCCTGGTGATGTGCTTCCTTAAAGATTCACCCCCCAAAAATCTAAGAAGCTCATTTCTACTCTGTGCCATATGAGGTCTCCAGGAATCAGAATCAGCTGTGTTTGGTTTTATTATTAGTATTTTATCTGTTAATTACTCACATTTGTCAATAAAGTAGGCCCTGGTGGCATTTTGAGTTAAGAGTTGGGCTGCTAACCACAGGGTCAGCAGTTTGAACCCATCAGCAGCTCCGCCAGAGAAAAATGAGACTTTTTGCTCTTGTAAAGATTCACAGCATGGGAAACCCTGTGGGGCAGTTCTACTTTCTCCTGCAGGTCACTATGAATGGTCATTGACTTGATGGCAGTGAATAAGTTTTCCTTAGAAAATGAAAAATTTGCCCTAAGAAAAGATTCATTGCTTTTTAAATGAGCTAACATGATAAAGAACATGCATGTCCTATAGTTGGGATAAAAGAAAAATCACTTGTCTGTAGAAAACTTTTTTTCTCTTTCAAATATTCATAAAAGGAATGGTTTCTTTCTTTATATATATAATTTTATTGGGGGCTCATGTGACTCTTTTTAAAATTATCATTTTATTGGGAACTTGTACAACTCTTATCACAATCCATACAAACATCCATTGTGTCAAGCACATTTGTACATTTGTTGCCATCATCATTTTCAAAAATTTTCTTTCTACCTGAGCCCTTGGTATCAGCTCCTCATTTTTCCCCTCCTGCCCCACCCTCCCTCCCTCATGAACCCTTGATAATTTATCAGTTTTCACCCCCTTTCTCCCCTCACCTTCTCCTTACCCTCCTGGTGTCACTACTCTTATTATTGGTCCTGAGGGGTTTATCTGTCCTGGATTACCTGTGTTTCCAGCTCTTATGTGTACCCATGTATATGCTCTGCTCTAGCTGGATTTGTAAGGTAGAATTGTGGTCATGATAGTGGTGGGGAGGAAGCATTAAAGAACTAGAGGAAAGTTGTATGTTTCATTGGTACAATACTGCACCCTGACTGGCTCATCGCCTCCTTGTGACCCTTCTGTAAGGGTATGTCCAATTGTCTACAGATGGGCTTTAGGTCTCCACTCCACACTCTCCGTCATTCACATTGATAGGATTTTTTTTTCTCGGTCTTTGATGCCTGATATCCGATCCCATCTACACCTCATGATCACACAGGCTGGTATGCTTCTTCCATGTGGACTCTGTTGCTTCTCAGCTAGATGGCCACTTGTTTATCTTCAAGCCTTTAAGACCCCAGATGCAGTATCTTTTCATACACGGGCACTATCATCTTTCTTCACCACATTTGCTTATGCACCCATTTTGTCTTCAGTGATTGTGTCACGATGGTGAGCATCACAGAATGCCAGTTTAATAGAACAAAGTGTTCTTGCATTGAGGGAATACTTGAGTAGAGGCCCAATGTCTGTCTGCTACCTTAAAAGGAATGGTTTTGGAACACGTCTCACCTTAGAAAAATATCAGTGGTATTTATGTGCTTACCCACCCCTCCCCAAGTGTTCTTAAAACTTGTTGTTTCCAAACTTCATACTCATTAGCAAAAAAAAAAAAGTATTGCACTTTCCCATATGTGTTTCGTACTTATAAAGTATTTGTATTCAGAGGTGTCTCAGAAGGCAAGCCTGGCAAACTGCTTCTCAGGGATCAGAGCCTTGAAAACCTGGCAGCAGCCATGGGGTTACCAGTCAGCCGAAACCAACAGGTATTGACTTGTGGTCAACTAACAACTATCCTCATGATCTGGTTTACATTATGTGGTTTAAACATTGCTACTAACCGCAAGGTCAGCAGTTTGAAACCACCAGCACCTCTGCAGGACAAAGATAAAGGCTTTCTCTAGTTCTGTAAATACTTAAGTCTCAGAAACCCACCAGGGCAATTCTTGGGGTTGCTGTGAGTCAGAATGTACTTGATAGCCAAGAGGTTGGTGTCTCAAATACTCTTAGGGCTTGATTCATTTTTAATTCAATGGCAGAAAAACACTATTTCAAAGTGCCTTCCTTTTAATTTAGTGTTTGTGGCCAATTTCTTGTCAGATCTGAAGGCATCCCCATAATTTTTAACATCATGATGTTGCTCATGTAAAACTCCAACACTGAAAACTGTCTACTTTGTCGCTTAGGGTTCTTGTGTTTCCCTGTGCTTGCACTTATTAGTAAAATTTGAATGAATTTTAATTTTTATCTTCTAAATTCTCCTAAACTTTATAGCTTTGTTGCCTGTTAATACACTCCATGGTATGTAAACCAGAATGCATTGCCTTGTGTTGAAGTGGAAGCAAGGTGGACCCGATCAACAGCCCACAGTGATTTCTGACATAGTACCCTCTGCTGAAGGGACATGTGAGGAAGCAGTTTCAGTTTTGTTTTAACCATATAATCAGTAAAATGTAGTTTCTTATTTTTTGGATTAAAAAATACATAGCTTCTAGAATTTTCTTTACCAGCCTGATAGAGCATCTTTCACACCCTCTCGGAAGCATGTACCCTGCTAGTAATCACCTACTTCTGTTTCAAATAATTATTTAACTTAATCCTCATGAGCACAGATATAAATGATTCCCCCCACCCAATCATGCCCCAAATGAGTAAACAGACTTGAAAACGTCAATTAATACCACAGTAATCCCTTTTTAAAATTTTTTAAAGTCCATTATTTTATTCTAGAATATTTTGTCTGCATTTTGTTTTAATATCTAAGCACTTTTGTGTATTTTTCCTTTTTTATCATTTTATTTTTTATCATTTACAATTCATCACAATACATAGATCAATTGTGTAAAGCACAGCTATACATTTGTTGCCCTCATCATTCCCAAAATTTGCTTTCCTCTTGGGTTCCCGGAATCAGCTCATTTTCCTTTAAATTAAGAGTTTGGTGGTCAGTGACATCCTTGATACTGTCATTTAATTTGCAAACCAGACTTAGTCAGACACCGAGTTTTATCCCTTTACAGATGAGCGTATGAAGTGTAGAAATAGAAAACTTTCCCTTTGCCACCCAGTGAGTACATAGATTCCTACATCCCTCCTTGTACCTGTGCAAGGTACAAGGCAAGAACCAAAGTATTCTTTCTGTTTCTTAAGAACAGAGATCTTCCTCACCTGCTTTGCACCCCCACTCAGTCCTGGGGCCCAGCATCAAATAATCCCTCAATATGTTTGAATGAATCTATTTTTATTTTCCCTCTATGTCATGATATGTTCATTTGGTACAATGACTACTTTGAAAAAATGAGGACTCCACTAAATGAGATGATTAAATCTTGGAAGACTAGAAATTGTACCATATTATATCTTGCTTATATCTTGATTTTTTAAACTAGTGTTTGTTTGACTTCTGTATTGAGACACTCTTTGAAGAAAAATTGCAGAATTTTAAAGTAAAAAATGAGAGGGCAGTGGAGGTTTAGTGGTAATGGAGTCTCATCTTCCACAGAAGACACTCAGGTTTGAATCCTGGCTAGTGCACCTCATACACAGCTAGCACCTGTCTTAACAGTGTTGCTTTCAGACTAAGAAGAAAGCCCTGGTGATTGGCTTAATACCAGCCAGTGATGAAAACCCTATGGAACAAAGCCATTCAGGACGATAACACAGGGCTAGCAGCATTTTGTTCCATTGTGCACGTGCCAGGAGTTTGAGACTCATTTGAGAGAAGTTAACAACAATAAGGGTTGTATTAATTCTTCACTGCTTTCCCCCTACATATTCCCACTCTCACAACGCAATTTATTTTTTTATTAATTGGGATTTAATACATATATCATCCATAGTTGAGTCATGTCCAGTAGAATTGTACAATTGCTACCACAGTCAGTTTCCAAACATTTGTTTTCTACCTGGGATCCTTGACATCATCTCCCTGTTGTCCCCATCACCACCATTGTAACCCTTTCCTCCCAGAACCCTTATTCTTGTCCCCACCGGTTCATCAATCCTGGGTTTCATATACTGAAAAACAGGAAAATATATAACACAACTTCCCTAAACAAAAAGCAAACAGAATATTACAAACCAAAAATACAGAATTTTTTGAAAACCACATTAGGGCCAGCCTGCATCATAGGAGGTATCCATTGACAGAGTTTTAACTGTTCAAGACAGATTGATGCCTTTGCTCTTCTATACTCATCTCTCCAAAGCACTCTGTTTAGTAGCCACTTTGCTCCCATCCCTCAATTGTAAATGGAGTTCTCTGGAGGTTTATTACCTGTGTAACTCCACAGATAAATCTTAGGCTCCATTGTCATCCTTGGCCTTCTGCAAAGTGGATTCTCACAATTTAGGATCTGATACTAATCCTCCTTCAACTTCGGATTATATGATTTACAGTCCTTCAGTGACTGAGGATGTTGTGGTTCTTTGTGGACTTAGTTGACATCTCACTTAGATGGCAACTTGTTTGGAGACAAACACTTTAAGACTCCAGATGCTATATTATCTCTTAGCCAGGCACTATCTGAATTCTTTGCCACCCAGAGCATGTACATTGGTACAGATGAGAGCTGTCAATACACAAAATCCAGAACAGATAAACTCAGGACCAATAATGAGAGTAGTGATAACATGAGGATAGGGAGAAGGTAGGGGAAAAGGGGGGAAAAGGGGGAACCAATCACAATGATTGACTTACACCCCGCTCCCAGGGGGATGAACAACAGAAACATGGATGAAGGGAGACAGCAGTCTGTGTAACATATGAAAATAAAAATAATTTATAAATTATCAAGGGTTCACAAGGGTGGGAGGATGGTGGAAGGTCGGGAATAAAGAGGAGGTGATACCAAGGGCTCAAGTAGAAAATGTTTTGGAAATGATGATGGCAACATATGTACAAATGTGCTTGATACAATTGATGTATGGATTGTAAGAGCCCCTGATAAAAGGATTTATTAAAATAAAAATAAGATAAAATAAAAATGAGATTCCATTTAAAAAATAATAAATAAATTCTTTGCCACATTTTGCTATAGCATCTGTATCTTCTGTATTCCCTCCTGAGTATGGAACATGGCCATGATGTAAGAACTAATTGTTCTTAAGTTGGAGCTAGGAATTAGTGTGAGCCCAAAGTCCATTTCTTTTTTTTTTTTTTCAAATTCATCTAAAATTTATTACTTGAAGTATCTGTGTCATTGCAAGGGATCCACACCATATTATGTACTCAAATAAAATAAGCGGTAACCAAACTGACAAAGCAGAGTCACCTTGCTGTAGGATATATTAAGGAAGTCTTATTACACTGAAAGCTTATAATACGGTCCATATATCTTCTTATAGGAAACATTCTCTTCACATAGAAGATGTTAATTTATTCATATTAGAATTCAGTAACAATCCTTTAGTAGTGTTGCTGTTATTATTTTTTTTTAAGTTGAAACTAAGATGGCAAAAATGCAAAATTGGCTAATAGTTTTGATCTTTTCTGAGATCATACCCTGGAGTTAAACAAAGAGGGTTTAGCTCTCTCCAGCTCAAAAGCATACTTCTTTCTAAAGGATGACCGACCAAATGATACCATCCCTGAAAGCAGAATCCCAGCCACCAATGTGAAAGGGCTATGGCTCAATGAAGAACACAGTAACTGATCTGCCTCAGAAAAAAGGAAGCAAAAATCAACGTCAAAGTTCTTAAATCAAATAGAATTTTAAAATGCAATGTTTAAAATTTTACCCCTGAGCTATGGATATTTTTTAAACAGTCTGTAGTAAAATAGTGCATTCCATCAGTCTAAGTTGTATTTATAAATGCTATTGTTCTTGATGCTGAAAACAGGTAAACTCTAACTGAAACAGCACAAAGTGGTAGCAATTACATATTTCATAAAAATCTTTGGTGAGATGCAGTCCTGTAGAAGAAGCCTCTTCACTTCGTTTCCTTCCTCAAAATACTTCTAGAATTTTCAGGTTATTTTCAGAGGAGAAACCACAAGATCATAATGAAAGACATATGACTACATCACCTATTGCATGTCGGATTTTTCTTAGAGTTTGATACTGCTCCAACAGGTGATCACCACGTATGATACCTAACTGACAACCTGTATCCAGACCCAGTTTTCTTCTGAGGAATTTTTCTACATGCCCAATAGATGCTTCTCCTGAAACTTGGACAAACTTCTTTTCCAGTGGCCAATGAACTCCAGTAATAAAGACATGTAAAGTTCAGGTGGAATCCGAAACACTGATTCCAGGGCTTTCTTAGATTTTTCTTTGCTTGAAGGGACTGGTTGCGGAACAGCAGGTTTAGGCACTTCTAGACCTCTTTCTTTATAGAAATCATGCATTTGCTTTTTTTCTCCTAAAAAATGACAAAACACAGATTTCCTCTAGATCGATCACTAATTTGTACACTATGTCTTGTAACTGTCGGTCCAACCTTATGTTATATAGAGGTTGTGTTTGGTGTTCTACTATGTTTCATTTTGGACATCTGTTGCTATAGTAAAAATGTCTCACAATGCAGCTTTCACAAAAGGTATGAACACACTCAGTAATGGTAGTAGCATCTATTAAGTAACCTTTACAGATGGAACACAAGATATACGGGGTCAGCTCAGAGAGGTTAATCAGGCACTGGCCTGGGCCACGCCACAGGTACGAGGGACCAAAGTCCATTTCTGTATATATATATTTTTTTATTCTCTTAATTTGTTATTACTTGGGAGTTAATACATATGTCATGTCATTCCATAGTTCAATCATGTCAAGCAGAATTGTATGACTATGTCTGTAATCAGTTTCCAATCATACTTTTCCTTTCTAGACTCCTTTATGTCCTCTCCCTTTTATCACCCCCCCACCTCGTAACCCTTGTTCTATTTTCTGTCCCTATGGGCTCATCAATGCTTGTTTCATATACCAAAAAAACAGAAAAGCAATTAACATGACTTCCAAGAGGGTGACCCCAGTGGCATAGCACCTCTGAGATACACCCTAAAGCAGTGGTTCTCAAACTTCCTAATGCTGCAAACCTTTAATACAATTCTTCATGTTCTGGTGACCCTCCAACCATAAAATTATTTTCATTGCTACCTCATAACTGTAATTTTGTGACTGTTATAAATCAGATGACCCCTGTGAAAGGGTCGTCAGACCCCCAAAAGGGTCATGACACACAGGTTGAGAACCTCTGCCCTAATATGAACAAGCATAAACAAATTTTTTAAATGTTCATCATAGGTTTTCCAGAATAATACATATCTTAATACAGCCTAGAGGGCATTGATGTAGCAAGACCTTTTTTGTCCCCCTTCCCAGGAGTTCAACAGCCTTGGTACAGGTGTCTTCCTCTTCCTCAGACACCATGTACTTTCCAACTTACGTCCTCAGGTTACAAGTGTGTCTGAGGTTGAGTCCAGTTCACCCAGTGGAATGTCCGCATCAGATCTCACTGACGCAGCCTCTGGAGCATGCTGCATACCTCGAAGATCCAGGATCCAGTGTCCCAGTGTTTCACAGCACCCAGCCTGGGTCCCCAGGATATCCCCAGCCTCCTGAGTTCAATGTGACCCATTCCTTACATGTCACCAAAGACATCCCCAGACCTAGTGTCCCCAAAAGCATCCTAAGTTATTCTTCCCCCAACCTGGAGGCCAGTCGTCCTCTTTCCCTACCAACAGGCATGCGTTTGTGATATTCCAGATGACGACACAATTTTTTAAAATCATTTTATTGGGGACACGTACAACTCAATCACAATCCATACATACATCCATTGTGTCAAGCACATTTGTACATTTGTTGCCATCATCATTCTCAGAACATTTGCTTTCTGCTTGAGCCCTTGGTATCAGCTATTCATTTTTTCCCTACCTCCCCACTCCCTGTTCCCTCATGAACCCTTGATAATTTATAAATTGTTATTATTTTGTCATATTTTACACTGTCCAAGGTCTCCCTTCACCCACTTTTCTGTTGTCTGTCCCCCAGGGAGGAGGTTATATATAGATCCTTGTAATCGGTTCCCCCTTTCTACTCCACCTTCCCTCCAC
>NW_022111329.1:3829127-3834617 GCF_000313985.2 Echinops telfairi | reverse complement strand
TAGACCTCTATAAATGCCCTTTTCCTACTAGTTCTTTCCTCTATTTCCTTTGACTTTCCTCTTGTCCCACTCTCATGTTCAGCCTTAACTTGGGTTTCACTAATTCCTCTCGGTTACATTGCCCTTGATCAAACCCTAGCAGGCCTCTTACACCCTCCTCGCCACTGATTTTGGATTACTTGTTCCCTTGTCCCTGGGTGTGTTAACACCACTTCCTTTCCCCCACTGCCTCCTCTCCCATGTCCCCGAGAACCATCAGTCCTGTTGTTTTCTCCTCCAGATTGTTTATCCAGTCTTATCTTATCAAGATAGACCTGCAGAGATAATAATATGCACAAAAACAAGACAGAGCAAAACAAAGTAACTAAAAAAAACAAATCAACAACAAAACCAATTATTTTTAAAAAGCCTGTAGATAGTTCAAGGTCTGTTTGTTGAACTTTTAGGAGTGTTTTCAGGTTGAGTCTGATGGGGTGCCATGCCCTGTCCCCAAAGTCTATTTTTGGTACTCCCTCGAGTCTTCCTTACTCTGCTCCCCTTGCTGTTTTGTTGCACGCCCTTAGTGTTTTGCCCCGGTGTGGTCAGGTCAGATCAGGCACAATTCCCACACTGTCTCCAGTGGACAACACAATTTTTTTTGTTTGTTTTAGGGTGGTTTTTTTCAATCATTTTATTGGGGGCTCATACAACTCTTATAACAATCCATACATAAATCAATTGTGTAAAGCACATTTGTACATTCGCTGCCCTTAACACTCTCAAAACATTTGTTCTTCATGTAAGCCCTTGGCATCAGCTTCTCATTTTTCTCCTCCCTCCCTGCTCCCCTCTCCCTCATGAACCCTTGATAATTTATAAATTATTTTGTTATATCTTACACTGTACAATATCTCCCTTCACCCACTTTTCTGGGACAACACAATTTTTGTAACTCTTCCTTTATAAAGCTTTTTCTGTGCCTTGGGAAATATACTCTGAGTTTGATTTTTTTCTTAACAAAACGGTTATTATTCTTTTGAAACCTTTTTCACTCAGCAATTTATGATTTCATTATCCGTAGCCACATAAGAAATCATCCCAAAGCTTGAGACTACCATTTTATTGTCTCTCAGGAGTCTGTGAGGTGACTGGGTCTGCTGAGCAGTTCTTTCACCCCATGTGATGTTTCCTGGAGTTATCATTGTTTGGGAGCTCCATTGGGCTGGGCATTCTAGATGGCTCATTGGTTAATCGCCATCTTTACAAATGTTGCCTTGCTGAATTCTTAGGGACACAATTTTAATAGTCTAATGGTTCATTTGTTTAGCAGAAAATTGTTTAGCTGTATTTTTCTCTGATTTTCGTGCTACCAGAACCTAAGAGATTTCAGTGTATTCTTTTTGGCTCTCTGTCATCTATAGCTGGGCAGCATGTGTATTATTCCTTATCTTTCCCCATTTCTTCTTTATCGGTTAGGTAGGATTCTGCATAAGCTGAGCTGCATTATGATTAGATTGTGATTTTGATTGAAATGCGCAAAGGGAGAAGAAAACTAAGATGGTATTAGAAATAGAGTCCAGTTTCCTGGGGCAGACAATATTAGAGGCTTAGGGAAAAAATGTTACATGTTACTGATATAGACAGAAGGTGGGGGGAAATGAAAGACCAAGAGAAAGCCAAACAACAACAGCAAACACCTAACCCTTTAAGTTATACAGAAATGTAAATATTTCTCCAAAGTTAAACCAATAAATCAAACCTATTGCCATTGAGTCATTCCAGCTCCTAACCTCAAAACCAAACTCACTCCCATCAATGCTGACTCATGGTGAGCCTATAGAACCGGGTAGAACTGCCCCTGTGTGTTTCCGGGACTGTAACTCTTTATGGGAGTAGAAAGCCTTGTCTTTCTCCAAAGACAGCGCTCACAAACCTGTAAGAGCCTCCTCACTACTCACCAAGGTAGGATGTAGAGCATTGTCTATGTGAACTGAATTATGCAGCTGACCCTGGTGAACCTCTCAGGCCCAGTGCCTCCTTCCCTCAACATATGTGTTTATGTCTAAGAAGTTTTCATTATTTTGACCCTATGCGCCCCACCACAAGATAAATACAAATATTCTCTGTCGAATTTACATATATATTTCTGAGTAGACTCCACTCTCCCTCCCATACCCCGTCAGCCTATAGTTATCCATGCATTTAGTTATATATTATTGTAGGATTGTATATGTAACAGCATTTACCTCTGCTGCCTTTAACTCATGCACCACTTCCCCTGCCTCCTTTTTTTTTTTTTTTGCCAACCTTCCTCTTCTTCACTCAAGTTAACAGGTATAAACCTACTTGACTTCCTGCCCATTGGGAAGTTCCTTAACTGTGCAATTCCTACTTTATTTTGGGACAGTATTTTTAAGCCCTCAGAAAGTGCTGGAGTGTGTTGAAGAAATTAGGTGTTGCCTGGCTCTCAGATTAAATAGAGTCTGTGGTCTTAAAGGCTTGTTTCCAAACCAGCAGCCATCTTGTGAGATATCAACTAAGTGCACATGGAAGAAGCACACCAACATCAGTGGTCAAAGGATTGTAAATCATATAATCCAAAACTGAAAGAGGGAATAGTATCAGAGCCTAAATTGTGAGATTCTGGCTTGCAGAAGGCTGTGGATGACAGTGGAAGCCCAAGATACGTTTTTGAGCTCTACATAGGAAATAAGTCTCCAATGATTTCCTTCTGTCCTTAATAAAAAGATGGGAATAAACTGGTTGCCAAACAGAGTGCATTGTAAAGTTGACTTTAGGAGATTAAAATGGTCGACCTGATTTGAATGGTTAAAACCTTGTCAGTTGATCCCCGGCTCTGATGCACATTGGGCCTGATCTGGTTTTCAACATTTTCTGTGATTTTTTTTTTCATATTGGGGTTTATCGCAGATGTATTTTGTCATCGGGAGTAACCCTCTTGAAATTTTGTTATGTGTTTTTCTGTTTTTTGGTATATAAGCCCCAGGATTGATGAACTTATAGAGACAGCAAGTAGAATAAGGGTTCTAGAGGTTACAGAGAGGAAGGGGGTAGTAAAGGGGAGCTAATATCAAGGAGTTCAAGGAGAAAGAGAATGTTTTGAAACTGATTGTGGTAGCAATAGTATAATACTGCTTGATGTGATTGATATGATATGTGTATTAGCTCCCAATAAAATGGTTTTGAAAAAAACAAAAATGCTGAAGACTTAGCTTTAATGCAGTTGTTTCTGAATGTTGTGCTCAGCTTTTCCTGTATGTCAGGTGGGCCCCTTTCCTTGAGAAAGGTAAAGCTAAATGTAGAAAGGTGTGGCTCCAGCCACTGTTTGGAGAAGCTGTATTATGCCTGCAGTGGTGACTTAGGTCAAGCAAACTAATCTGATTGGTTTGCCCAGGTATACTTGCTCACTGATTAAAAATCTTATGTGGAAATATGAAAGCATTAACTAGGATGTTTAAGAAGCATACACATATGGCAGGTTGCCTATTTTCACATCCTTTACATTTTTCATACCAAAAAAAAGTTAAAAAGAAATTAGCAATTCCTCTTTGTTACATTACCCTTGATCATGCCCTGCCAGGCCTCCCACACCCATCTCACCAGCAATTTTGATCACTTGTTGTTCCTTGTCCCTGGGTTTGTTAACACCACAACCTTTCCCCCCATCTCTCCCTCTCCCATGTCCCCCCGGAACTGTCAGTCCCGTTGTTTTCTCCTCCAGATTGTTCATCCAGCCTGTCCTATCCAGACAGACCTGCGGAGATAATAACATGCACAAAAACAAGACAGAGCAAAACCAAGCAACAATATACAACACAACAACAACAACAAACCAATGACAAAACACAACAAGAAATAAAAGCTTGAGTTAGTTCCAGGATCGTTTGTTGGCCTTTAGGAGTATTTTCCAGTCCATTCTGTTGGGGCACCACACCCTGGCCCTGAAGTCCACCTTCAGCATTTCCTGGGGACCTCACCACTCCAATCCCTTGCTGTTCTGTTGCACCCCCTTAGTGTTTTGCCTCGGTGTGGTGGGATCAGATCAGGTGCAATTCCCACACTGTGTCTCCGGTATTGTCCCCTGTAGGGCTATGGGTCATTGAGGGGCATCATGTCTCATAGTGGGGCCGGCCATGTGGTCCTCTCTGTGGAGTGGCTGCTCTAATTGTGAGCATCGTGCTCACAGCTGGTGGGCCAGGATGTGCTCCACTCTCTTCTCCTCCCCCTTCATCTGCTCTTGTGTGCTCCCATCAGATATGTCCCTCTCCCGGAGCTGCAGATTCAATGCTGTATTTTGAAATAAATTCTTCTGGGGGGAGGGGCAGGAGTCCACTTAGTAGTTGGGATTGGGGCCAGCCCACCAGCCCTCTCCACTGGTTCCCTACTCCACGCTGGCATGTTGCATTCACATCTTGGAGCACTGGGTTGAAGTCTGGTCCCTCTTTTCCTGTGGAGATATAAACAATACCCTCCCCCTGGGTGGATTAGTGCCCTGTGCACTAACCCACCAAAAACCTGTAACATAATTAAAGTGATCAAAAGGGGAAAAAAAGAAAAAGAAAAAGAAAAAGAAAACAGGGGAGTGCAATTAGTACATATGTTTAGATAAGCTATGGTAAAAATAAAACAGAAGGTCTATTTTCCTAAATAAGTGAAGAAACATACTTTATGTTACACTTCTGGCATGAACCCTCACTATGGAAATGCAATTTGCCTTGACTTTAGAAGCAATTATTTTTTAAATGCATTGATTTTCTAGTTTGCTTTACAAAGAATCTATTAATGGCTTAATAGAGGCTCATATTTACTTCTAAAACAATTTCTTCTCTGTTCACATCCTTTCTCTGTGGGTCACTATCATAAATTACAATTTAGTTTAATGAAGAAAATGTCTCCCAATACCTGAAAACTCCAATTTCCTGAGCCTGATAAAATGAATTCAAAAGTAAAACTTTTTGTTTAAAAAAAAAAGAAATTAGCATCTCTATTCTCTTAAAAAGTAGTCCTGGTGGCTTAGTGATTTCAGTGTTAGACTGCTAACCTCAAGGTCAGGGTTCAAACCCACCATGGGAAAAGGGTGAAGGTGTGTGCACTCATGAAGATTTTATAGCCTCAGAAATCCATGAAGCAGTTCTACTCTGTCCTTTGGGGTTACTGTGAGTCTGAATTTCTATGATGGCAGTGGGTTGGGTGGGTTCTCCTATTTTCTTTCTTAAAATTTTTTGTCTTATCATTGTGAATGAGGGGGAGTGCAGAGTGGGGTCCCAAAACCCATCTGTAGGTAACTGGACATCCCCTTATAGAAGGGTCATGGGCAGGAAACGCCAGTCAGGGTGCAGTGTAGCAACTATGAAACATGCACATTTTCTTAGTTCTTTGATGCTTCCCCCCACCCCCCACTATCATTATCCCTATTCTACCTTACAAATCCAGCTAGACTAGAGCATGTACACTGGTAAAGATAGGAACGGGAAACACAGGGAATCCAGG
>NW_022111329.1:3819990-3827896 GCF_000313985.2 Echinops telfairi | reverse complement strand
AGGATCAACATATAACCCCCTCCCAGGGAGACGAACAACAGAAAAGTGGGTGAAGGGAGACAGTGGATGATATAAGCTATGACAATAATAATTTATAATTTATCAAGGGTTCATGAGGGAGGGAGGGTAGGGGAGGAGGGGAAAAAAGAGGTGATACCAAGGGCCCAAATAGAAAGAAAATGTTTTGGAAATGATGATGGCAACATATGTACAAATGTGCTTGACACCATGGATGTATTTATGGATTCTGATAAGAGCTACAAGAGCCCCCAATAAAAGTGTTTAATTTAAAAAAATGTTGTCTTATAAGCAAATAGTAACTTTTAAAAAAATAGTAATACATTTGCTCTTGTTTCATAGCTTTTAAAATGTCCTCATGTATATTCAGTTTTATTTACTAATAGGTTTAATTTTTGAATAAGCCATTAGGTGAGAACCTAAAGTTTTTTCCCATGACTTTCCTGACTTACCAAGATACTTTTAACACAGATACACATAACAGCTTCAAACATGGAAAGTGTTGAGTTTTACGGTGAGTGTAAGGCAAGCTGATTTAAGTTCATCCTTTCCAGTCAGTCAGATGGTTACAGTCAAATAGGAAACACAACACATTGCAAAACCAAGATTTAAATTCCTTAAATAATGAATATGTTTTATGCAGTGACTCCACTCCCTCATCCATTCCCATCCCACCCTCAACCCAAATTCTCAGGTGGGGAAATGGAGAGTTTTTCAAATATTGGTAAATTAATGGTCTGCTTTCCTGCTTCTACGTTGGAAGCTATCTCAGCCAGGACTCTTCATCAATCTTTGTCCCTTCTCACCATATCTGCCCTTTGTTACCCAGCAGCAGTGGTTTATACAGTCCCTGAGTGGGTTACATGTTGGCCTGCTAACTGCAAAGCCAGCAGTTCAAAACCACTAGCTGCTCTGAGGGAGAAAGACGGAGCTTTCCACTCCCATAAAGATATACAGTCTGGGAAACCCACGGAGGCAGTTCTGCTTGGTCCTCTATGGTCACTGTGAATCAGAATAGCAGTGAGTTTGGTTATTGGAAGTTAATGAAACAATGCTGGAGTCTGCAGGCTCAGTGTTCCTCCTCCTTTCCTCAAGGGAATCTTCTTACTTGGGCAGCCCTGCCTCATCTTTCTTTTGAGGAGTGGATGGTGGCTTCATACTGCTGACCTTGTGGTTAGCAGCCCAATGGGTAACTACTACCACGACAGTCAACTTTTATTAGCAATTACTATATGCTAGATATGGTTCAAGCCCTGGTGACATAGTTGCCTATGAATTGAGTTGCTAACTACAAGGCAGCAATTTGAAACCAGCAACTGGTCTATAGGAGAAAAATGGGGCTTTCTACTCTTGCAAAGATTTACAGTCTTGGAAACTCACAGGGTCAAGTTTACCCTGCTCTATAGGGTTGCAATGAGTGAGAATTGACAAAGGCAGTGAACTTGGTTTTTTGAGATGAGGTTCAGCAGCCCCGGTGGCTTAGCGTGTTACACATTGGGCTGCTAACCACAAAATCAGCAGTTTGAAACCACTATCCACTCTGAAGGAGAAAGGCTGTCTACTCCCATAGAGTCTTGGAAGCCCACAGGGGCAGTTCTGCTTTGTCTTGTAGGTTCCCTATGAGTCAGAATTGGCCTGATGACAGCGAGTAAGATGCACTTCTAAGCACTTCTCCTGTCTTAATCTGCAGGATCATTAGAATAATCATATGAGGACAGTGAGACACAAGCAGATTCTTATGGCTTGTCAGAAGTGGAACCAGAAAAAAAATGGAACCAAGAACAGATGCTTGCATATGTTTCAGGGCTTATTTTCCTAATACCACACTCACCTGTTTCAGGGTAGCAAAATTCCTGTCACATAGTAATTGTTTTAACAATTTTTCATGGACTGAATAAAGAAAGGGGGAAGTATATAAAATGGTCCTATGTATACTTCTCTTAAAGAGAGATTTGAGCTCATTTTCTGTTTTAATCTTACTGGTCTCAAAAGACCCCATGTAAAAAGTATGTTACTAGGGAATTTAGTATATGACAAAGATAGCCTTTCAAAATACTAGGAAATGGATTATTCAGTGAAGGGAAGAACTGGTTAACCCTAAACAAGAAAAATTATTCTTTGACTTTCTCCTTCTTATTCAGAATTAGCTCAACATCTTCTGATTTGGTTCACATCAAAAAGCAATGCCAAATGGATGAACTGTTAAATTTACATATGCTCTTGCTACTGTTAGGTGCAATCTAGTTGGTTTTGACTTCCAGCAAACCTACATACAAAAGTACAACACTGCCTCGTCCTGCACCATCCTCACCATTGCTCCTAGGTTTGATTCCATTGTTGCAGCCACTGTGTCAGTCCATCTCCTTGAAAGTATTTTTTTCTCCCACTGGGCCTCTACTTTACAAGCAGAATGTATTGATGTATTTCTCCAGGGACTGGCTGGTCCTCATAACATAGTCAAAGAACATGACACCAAGTCTTTCCATCCTTCTGTTTATACATGTATCAAAACAGATTTGTGTTTTCTTTTGGCAACCTATGCTATATATTTAGTATTCTTTGCAAATAGCATAATTCAAAGATACACGTTCTTCTCCGGTCTTCCTTATTCATTGTCCAGCTTTCACATGCATATGTTTTTCTTATTCTTAGGTACCCTAGAATCTATTCTGACTCTGACAACCCAATGTACAACATAATGAAACAATGTCTGGTCTTCAATCCTCACAATTGTTAGGTTTGGGGTCATTGTTCCAGCCCCTCTTTTTCACTGATTCTCTGCTTGACTAAGCATGATGCCTTTTCTAGGGAGTGGTCTCTCCTAATAACATGCCCAATGTGAAATGTATGTGAAATAAAGTCTTGCCATTCTTGCTTCTAAGGAGCATTCTAGTTGTGTTTCACAAAAGACATTTGATTCTTCTTCTGGAAGTTCATGGTACTTGCAATATTCTTCACCAACACAAATTCAAATGTAAATAAGGTAACTGAAAATATCTTGAGCTTGGTGCCCCTTAGTCTTCAAAGTGACATCTCTGCTTTTTTAAGACTTTAAAGAGGTCTTTTGCAGCAGATTTGCCCGATGCAATACATTGTTTGAATTCCTGGCTGCTGTTTCCACGGGCGTTCATTGTGGATCAATGTAAAATGAAATCCTGGTCCACTTCACTTATTTCTCTATCATGTTGTCATCTGTTATTCCAGTTGTTAGGACATTGGGGGGTTTTGTTTGTTTGTTCATTTTGAGGTATAGTCTCATTTTCAGCAGTAAGTTCTTCAGACTTCTTTACTGTCCACAAGCAAGGCTGTGTCACCGGCATATCATAGCCTATTAATGAATCTTCTTCCCATATTGACGCTGTGCTCTTCATATTATCCACTTTCCAAAATTATTTGCTCAACATACAAGTTGAATAAGTATGGCGAAGGGATAGAACCCTAATGTACACCTTTCCTGATTTTAAACCAAGCAGTTTTCCCTTATTCTGTTAGCATGCTATAGATGTTCCACACAGGCATAATTAAATGTTCTAAGATTTCATTCTTAATAATGTTATCCATTATTGTAATCTACACAGTAGATCATCTTTGCATGATTAATAAAATATAAGCTAATTAATAAAATACAATAATGTTATCCATTATTATAATCTACACAGTAGATCATCTTTGCATGATTAATAAAATATAAGCACTCATCTTTCTGAGATTCCCTGCTTTAAGCCAAAATCCATCTGACTGCAGCAGTGATATTCTTCGTGCGACGTTCTCTTTTAAATCTGCCTTGAGTTTCTGGCAGTTCCCTGCCAATTTAGTGATGCAGTTGTTTTTTCAATTATCTTAAACTCAGTTTTACTTACATGTGATGTTAATCATGTTATTTGATAATTTCTTCATTCTGTTCAATCGTCTTTCTTTGGATTGGGCAAAAATTGAATCTCTTCCAGTTGGTTGGCCAGTAACTGTCTTCTAAATTCTTGGCAATTGAGCACTTCCAGAGCTACAATGTTTGTGGAAACATTGGTAGTCAATCAATTCCTGGAGCCTTGATTTTCTCTAATGCCTTCGGTGTAGTGTGGTATTTTCCATATCATTGATTCTTGGTCATATGCTACTGCCTTAAATAGTTGAACATCAACTTTGTGTGTGTATGTGTGTGTGTGTAATGTCTCTGTGTATTCCTTCCATCTTTTATTGCAACCTGCATTGTTCAATATTTTCCGTAGACTCCTTCAATATTACAATGATGTCAAGGTCTTCAGTCATTAATGTTCAGTGCATCAAATCTATTCTGGAGATTGTCTTCTCATGGATTTTTTTATTGATGTTCTTCAGCTTTTACCTGAACTTGCATATGAGCAATTGATGGTCTATTCTGCTGTTGGCCGCTAGTCTTGATCTGACTAATGATACTGAGTTTTTTGTTCTCTTTTTCCACAGTTGTAGTCTTTTTGATTTCTGTGTATTCTATCCAATAGGGCCCACATGTATAGTCACCATTTATGTTGTTGCAAAGCTAAACCATTGAAATTGAAAAATTCTATTATGTAATCTCTGGTGTTATTTCTGACATCAAGGCCATGTTTTCCAAATGCTGGTGTTTCTTTTTTCCAACGTTTACATTTAAGTCACTAGTAATTATTGGTGTGTCTTGATTGCATGTTTAATCAATTTTAGACTGTCGACCCCCCCCCACCACCACCAAACTAAACTTTTTTCCATCAAGTTGATTCCAACACATAATGACCCTTTGGGACAGTAGAGTTGTCACTTTGAGTTTCTGAGGCTGTAAATCTTTCTTGGAGCAGATGTCTCATCTTTCTCTCTCAGAGGAGCTGGTGGGTTAAAACTGCTGACCTTGTAGTTAGCAGACCAACTTGTAATCTACTATGTGATCAGGGCTCCTATTCTAGACTGTTGAAGTTGGTAAAAATGTTCCATTTTTTTCTTTGTTGGCATGTAAATTTGTTGGTATGTAAATTTGAATAATAGTCATAGTAATGGTCATCCTCGTAGGTATACAGTGATAATCTATCACAGCATTGTACGGCAAGATATATCTTGAAACATTATTTTTGATGTTGAGTGTAATGCCGTTCCTCCTCATTCTATCATTCTCAACATAGTAAACATAATGGTCTATGTCAGTCCATTTCAGCTCATACATATCTAGAATATTGATCCTTACTGGTTCCATTTCATTTTTGACAGCTCCAAGTTTTTCTAGACTCATACTTTGTACATCCATGTTTGGCTTATTAAAGAGCATTTGCAGCCTTTGCTACTCATTTTGAGTTGTGCCCCATCAGTAAATGAAGGTTCTGAAAGCTTTGCTCCATCTGTGTCATTAATGTTGATGTTACTTTGTGGAGCCATCACTTTCCTTTTTTTAAAAAAAATTTGTTTTGTTAGGGGCTCATACAACTCTTAGCACAATCCATACACACATCAGTTGTGTAAAGCACATTTGTACATTCATTGCCCTCATCATTCTCAAAGCATTTGCTCTCCATCAGGTCCTCATTTTTCCCCTCGCTCCCCATCCCCCCTACCTCATGAACCCTTGAGAATTTATAAATTATTATTTTGTCATATCTTGCCTTGTCCTACATCTCCCTTCACCCACTTTTCTGTTGTCTATCTCCAAGGGAGGAGGTCAATGGTAGAACCTTATAATCGGTTCCCCCTTTCCAACCCACCCTCCCTCTATGCTCCTAGTATCGCCACTCACACCACTGGTCCTAAAGGGATCATCTGGCTTGGATTCCCTGTGTTTCCAGTTCCTGTCTGTACCAGTGTACGTCCTCTGGTCTAACCAGACTTGCAAGCTAGCATTGGGATCACGATACCAAGGGGAGAGGGAGGAAGCATTTAGGAACTAGAGGAAAGTTGTATTTTTCACCGTTGTTACATCGCACCCTGACTGGCTCATCTCCTCCCCAAAACCCTACTATAAGGGGATGTCCAATGGCCTACAAATGGGGTCTGGGTCTGGACTCCGCACTCCCTCCCTCATTCACTATGGTAAGATTATTTGTTCTGATGATGCCTGATAACCTGTTCCCTTCGACATCTCGTGATCTCACTGGCTGGTGTGCTTCTTCCATGTGGGCTTTGTTGCTCCTGAGCTAGATGACCACTTGTTTACCTTCAAGCCTTTAAGACCCCAGATGCTATATCTTTTGATACCCGGGCACCATCAGCTTTCTTCACCACATTTGCTTATTCACCCACTTTGTCTTCAGTGGTTGTGTCGGGAAGGTGAGCATCATGGAATGCCAATTAAATAGAAGAAAGTATTCTTGCATTGAGGGAGTACTTGAGTGGAGGCCCAATGTCCTTCTGCTACCATGATATTAAACCTATAAATTTATGCACATAGATATATTTCCCCATCCTCATATATAAATATATTTGCCTATGTACATGTCTTTCTCTAGACCTCTATAAATGTCCTTTGCTTCCCAGGTGTTTCCTCAATTTCCTTTGACTTTACATCTGTCCCACTATCATGCTCAGTCCCCATCAGGGTTTCAGGAATTCCTCTTGGTTACATTACCCTTGATCATGCCCTACCAGGCCTCCCACACCCACCTTACCACCAGTTTTGATCACTTGTTCCCTTGTCCCTGGGTTTGTTAACACCACTACCTTTCCCCCCACCTCCTCCTCTCCATGTCCCCCCGGAACTGTCGGTCCCATCATTTTCTCCTCCAGATTGTTCATCCAGACTTTCCTATTTAAACAGACCTGCGGAGATAATAACATGCACAAAAACAAGATAGAGCAAAACCAAGCAACAATATACAATAAAACAACAACTACAAACCAATGACAAACTAAACACAACAAGAAAGAAAAACTTGTAGTTAGTTCAAGGATTGTTTGTTGGCCTTTAGGAGTGTTTTCCAGTCCAGTCTGTAGAGGCACCACACCCTGGCCCCGAAGTCCACCTTCAGCATTCCCTGGGGACCTCACTGCTCCATTTCCTTGCTGTTCTGCTGCACCCCCTTAGTGTTTTGCCTCGGTGTGGCGGGATCAGATCAGGTGCAATTCCTACACTGTGTCTCCGGTATTGTCCCCTGTAGGGCTATGGGTCAGTGAGGGGCGTCATGTATCATAGTGGGGGTGGCCATGTGGTCCTCTCTGTGGACTGGCTGCTCTAATTGGGAACATCATGCTCATGGCTGGTGGGCCAGGATGTGCTCCACTCTCTCCTCCTCCCCCTTCATCTGAACCTGTGTACTCCGATCAGATATGTCCCTCTCCCGGAGCTGCAGATTCAATGCCGTCCTTTGAAATAAATTCTTCTGGGGGGAAGGGCAGGTGTTCACTTAGTAGTTGGGATTGAGGCCAGCCCCCTAGACCTCTCCACTGGTTCCCTACTCCATGCCAGCATGTTGCATTCACATCTTGGAGCACTGGGTTGAAGCCTGGTCCCTCTTTCCCTGTGGAGATATAAACAATACCCTCCCCTTGGGTGTATTAGTGCCCTGTGCCCCTGCTACCCATTTTTTAAATTATTATTTTTTTCTCTTTCCCCACCTCCTTTTTGTTGTCTACCGTGTGTATCCCTGTATTTGTTCTGGTCCCGGGCTTATTACCTGGTCCTCAGCCCAGGAATGTTTGTATACATTAGCTTTTTCTGTATGCCCGTTTTGTAATTTTTTTTTTAAGCTTACCTCAGTGGACTCATGTTGTACATGTCCTTTGTGCTTGGCTTACTTTGCTTAACATGATTTCCTCCAGTTCTTCCCATGCAGCGATATGCTTCATACGTTCATCACTGCATTGTATGTATATACCACAGCTTTTTATCCAGTTGTCAATTGGTGGAAATTTATGTTGTTTCCAACTCCTTGCAATTGTGAACTGTGCCGCAATGAAC
>NW_022111329.1:3817118-3818247 GCF_000313985.2 Echinops telfairi | reverse complement strand
TATTGATATTATCATGTGGTTCTTAAGAGTTTTTCATGTCAATGTGATGAATAATACTAATGGTCTTTTGTATGTTGAACCATCCCTGAATTCCTGGTATGAATCCCACGTGGTCATGGTGAATTATTTGTTTTATATACTTTTGTATTCTGTTGGGTAGTATTTTGTTAAGGATTTTTGCATCGATGTTCATTAGAGAGATTGGTCTGTAGTTCTTGATTCTTGTAGGATCCTTGCCCGGTTTTGGTATCACAGTTATACTAGCTTCATAGAACGAGTTCAGGAGTTTGCCTTTTTTTTTTTCTATTTTCTGGAAGAGTTTGTATAGGATTGATGTTAGTTCTTCCCTAAATGCTTGGTAGAATTCTCCAGTCAAGCCATATGGTCCAGGGTATTTTTTGTTGGTAATCCCTTGATAACCTTGTCTATTTCTTCTATTGCTATGGGCCTATTGAGATTCTTGACTTCCATCGAGGATAGTCTAAGGAGGGATTGTTTTTCCAAGAATTTGTCCATGTCTTCCAAATTTTTTTAAGTCATTGCAGTACAATCCTTCATAGTACTGTGTAATTATCCTTTTGATTTCATTAGGGTCTGTTTTAATGTCCCCTCTTTCATCCCTTATTCTTGCTATTGAAATTTGTTACCTCCTTTCTTTGGTTAGGTTTGCCAGCAGTCTCTTGATTCTGCTTATCCTTTAAAAGAACCAACTTTTAGCAGCATTAATTTTTCCATCATTTTCTTATTTTCCCTCTCCTGAAACTCAGCCTTCATTTTTATAATTTCTTTTCTTTTTCTATTAGTAGAATTGTTCTGATGCCTCAGCTCTAGTTGTTGTAATTTTTAAATCACTTATTTGGGGTTCATACAACTCTTACCACAATACATACATACATACATCAATTGTGTAAAGCACATTTGTACATTCACTGTCCTCATCATTCTCAAAACATTTTCTCTCCACTTAAGCCCCCGGCATTGGGTCCTCATTTTTCCTCTCCCTCCCCGCTCCCCACTCCCTCATGAGCCCTCGATAATTTATAAATTATTATTTTGTCATATCTTGCCCTGTCCAACTTCTCCCTTCACCCACTTTTCTGTTGTCCATCCCCCAGGGAGGTCACATATA
>NW_022111329.1:3788285-3816274 GCF_000313985.2 Echinops telfairi | reverse complement strand
GGGTTTCAGCAATTCCTCTTGGTTACATTACCCTTGATCATGCCCTACCAGGCCTCCCACACCCACCTTACCACCAATTTTGATCACTTGTTCTTTCCTTGTCCCTGGGTTTGTTAACTCCAATTCCTTTCCTCCCACCTCCCCCTGCCCCATGTCCCCTCGGAACTATCAGTCCCATTGTTTTCTCCTCCAGATTGTTCATCCAGCCTATCTTATTTAGACAGACCTGTGGAGATAATAACATGCACACAAAAAATACAGAGCGAAACTAAGCAACAATGTACAACAAAACAGCAACAACAACAAACCACTGACAAAGAACAAATTAAAACACAACAAGAAAGAAGAGCTTTTAGTTAGTTCAAGGATCGTTGGCCTTTCAGAGTGTTTTCCAGTCCAGTCTGTAAGGGCACCATGCCCTCACCCCAAAGTCTGCCTTCAGCATTCCCTGGGGACCTTGCTGCTCCATTCCCTTGCTGTTCTACTGCACTCCCCCAGTGCTTTGCCTCGGTGTGGCAGGATCAGATCGGGTGCAATTCCCACACTGTGTCTCTGCTGCTGTCCCCCGCAGGGCCATGGGTCAGTGAGGGGCATCATGTCTCATAGTAGGGCTGGCCATGTGGTCCTCTGCTCAGTGGCTGCTCTAATTGGGGTCATAGTCCTCAAGGCCTGGTGGGCCAGGATGTGCTCCAGTTTCTTCTCCTTCCCCGTAATCTGTTCCTGTGTGCTCTGATCAGATATTTCCCTCTCCCGGAGCTCTGGATTCAGTGCTGTCCTTTGAAATAAATTATGCCAGCATATCAATCATGAGTCTCTCTTCCTTTCTCAGATGAACATGTATTGTGATGAAACTTCCTCTGATAATTGCCTTTGCTGTGTCCCATAATTGTGGTGCATTGTGTGCTCATTATCGTTGGTTTCTAGAAATTTCCTAATTTCATCTCTGATCTGTGCCAGTTCGCACTCCTTTTGCAGTAGAGAGTTATTCATCCTCCAATTTTTTGCTTTTGTTTTCTTTGTCTTCCTTTTGTTGATCTCCAGGCTTGTGGCACAGTGGTCAGTGAGACAGGTCTGTATGATATCAATGAGCTTAAATTTTTGTATATTCACTTTATGCCCCAGCATGTGGTCTATCTTCGAATATGTGCCATGTGGGCTTGAGAAGAACGTGGATTTTTTTATTTGGATGAAAAGCTCTGTAACTATCAGGTCAAATTGTCTAATTGTAGTGTTTAGATTTCTAGCTTCCTTTTTGAGTTTCTTTTTCTGTGATCTATCTTTCTGAGAGAGTGATGTATTGAAGTCACCCACTATAGTTGTTGAGGGTGTGATTTCTTTTTTCATCTTTTGGAGTGTTTGGTTGATGTATTCATTCGGTTTCTCATTTGGGGAATATTTGTTTATAATGCTTAGTGGTTCTTTGTCTACCATTCACTTGAGCATTATAAGGAGGGATCCTTATCTCTTTTTATGGTTTGCACTTTGAAGTCAATTTTATCCAAGATTAGGATTGAAACCCCTGCTTTTATTGAACTGCTGCTTGCTTGGTATGACTTTCTCCAACCTTTGATTCTCAGTCTATTTTTGTCTGTAGCCTTGAGATGTGTCGCCAGTATGTTGCAAATTGATGGGTTGTGTTTTCTAAGCCAGTCTACTAGTCTCAGTCTTTTAATGCCTGAGTTCATGCCGTTGATATTTAGGGTTATTATCTCCATCTGCGGACTCTGTGATGTCATCTTATACCTTCTTGTTGGGTGTTTTCCTACTTACCTTTCTCATTAGTGTGTTATGAATGTGTGGGTGTGTGTATCATTCTTGGCTTCTTTCCATCCTTAAGCCAATGCTATCTTGGGGTCTGTTTTCTCTTTGTTGCCCTCTGGGTGAGGTTGTTCTATGTGGCGGTCTCTTATTTATGCTTGATGATTGTTGTTCTTCTGCCCATACTTCATCGACAAGGAACTTTTATAGGGCTGAATTTCTTTTAATGTATTCTTTGAGTTTTTCCTTGTCTGGGAAGGCTCTTACTTCTCCATTTATCTTGATAGATAATTTGGCTGGGTAGAGTATTTTGGGGTTGCATTGTTTTCCTTCAATTTTTGGAATTTGTTACCCCACTCTCTCCTCTTCTTCATAGTTTCCGCTGATAAGTCTGAGCATATTCTTATTTGAGAACCTTTATATATGATTGCTTATTTTTTCCTAGCTGCTCTCATGATATTCTCCTTTTCCTCAAAGTTGGATAGTTAACTATTATGTGCCTTGGTGACTTTTTCTTGGGATTCAGTCTAGCTGGTGTTCTTTCAGCCTCCTGAATGGTTGCCTGGTTTTAATTCATTAAGCTGGGGGCATTTTCTTCCAAGAATTCTCTCACTATTTGTGCAGATGACTTCTTTGTTGTGTGTTCCTCCGGTAAGCCAATAATTCTGATGTTGTTCCTCTTCATAGCATCAGACATAGCTCTTAGATTTCCTTCAGCTTCTCTGATGATCTTATTAAAATTTTTTTCGTGTTTGTTAAAGTCTGCTTGGCTGTCCTCCAAGTCACTGATCTGGTTCTCTGCTTCCTCCAGTTGATTCTCGAGGTCCGTGTGTCTGCTACTGGTTTTTGTTATCTCCTCCCTAAGCTCCTGTTTTACCCTTTGGTGTATGGCCTTTATCCCCTGTATCATTTCATTCTTTTCTGCATTCTTTCCTTCATATACTATATGACTCCAAGCATTCTGAAAATTTCTGTGGCAGCTCAGTGTCTGCTTCTTCTATGCATGTCGTTATGTTTGGGACATCTTCTGCCATTGACTTTTGTTTCTCCTGTTTTTTCATTGAGGTCGTTGGGGCTGATGGCTGTTTGTGTTGCATTGTTTTAGAGGAGCCATGTGCCATTCTCCAGGGAGACTTTTAGGAATGCTTCTTCAAACTGCCTACAGTTAATTTTACTATGTCATTGACCTACCACTTTATCCTCCTGTGGCTTCCCTCCCAGGGGAGTGCCCCAGAAGGCTGGTGGGTTGCCTGCTTTGGTGTTGCAGAGGTTGGGCAGGGGTTCCTGCAGCAGCTTGGAATGTTGACGAGTGTTGGCTGAGCTGCTTTAGGGCCCCAGGCACACGGGCAGGAATTCCCCGGTAAGAAGTTGGGCAGAGTATCCCCTGGTGGAAGTCATCAGGGCTTTCCCCAGCCTTGGGCTAGTTACACAGGGTGGAGCTCAGCTCGCTGGGTGTGGCACAGGTGTAAAGGCTAAGGTCTGGAGGTCAGCAGTGGAGTGTGAGAGAACAGGAAAGAGACAAAGAGGAGAAAAAAAATTTTTTAATTAAGCCCGATGAGAATTGTGTGGGGATATAGTGAAGAGATGGAAACAAAAGCAACAATGTAGTTGAGTCCTGATCCCTGCCTGTGGAGCTGCAAGGGTTTAGTCCCTGCCCAGATGCGGGGGTGGCAAGCTTTGGCTGTATTGAGGAAAAGCCCCTGTGCAGCCCTCCGAAGACTGTGGACAGATAGAAGAGATGGAAACAAAAGCAACAATGTAGCTGAACCCCAATCCCTGCCCATGGAGCTGCAAGGGTCCAGTCCCTTCCCCGAGGCAGGTGGTGACAAACTGTGACTGTGTTGAGACCAAGCCTTCCTCCGGGCTCCAAATGGTCCCAGCTACAGCAGAGACAGTGGCAGGGCCAAGGTCAAGCCCCAGCCAGCCTCCAGTGAGGTAAGCCAAAAGACCCCAGCCCCTCAAAACCCTGTGGATCTTTGCATGCTTAGCTTTATGATGCTCCTCCTGTGTTCCAGCCGCGTTGACTTTCCCTCTAAGCAACTCTCCAAGGCTGAATTCTGCGGAGTCCCTCTGGTATGTTTCACTCTGTCCCCATCTTCCTGTAAGTGTGGGGCCGTCTCTTTCCTAATGGTATTTTGAGTGCTATCTAACCTGAAGGGGTCATCTTCTGGCACAGTTTCAAACAATGTTCTGCTTCATTCATAAGTTTGTTCCATGGCCATTTTATTCAGAAGTGGATTGCCAGGTCCTCCGTCCTAGTCTGTGTTAGTCTGGAAGCTCCCCTGAAACCTGTCCCTGATGGGTAACCCTGTAACATTTTATATATCTCTGGCAAAGCTTCTAGCATCACACCAGCATGCAGGCCACCACGGTATGACCAAATGACAGACCAATGGTGGAATTTAACTATGAAACCATATATATCTTGGGAGAAAACATGGATATATGTTCTTAAACTTAAAGTATGGAAGTGCCTAATTGTAAAAAGAAATTCAAAAATAATAAAAGAAAGAAATCGACAGATTTGAGTATTAAAAAAACCCAAGAACAATGGGCAAAATTTCCATATAGAAAGAAAAACAAAAAATTTAAAGAAAAATGTATCCAGATGAAAGAAAAAATGTTAGTTTTCTTTAATATACACAGGGCTCTTGCAAATCAATAATATTAACATACTAATTTTAATACGGGCAAAGAGTATGAAAAAGGTAGTTCACCAAAATGAGCAAATGACAAATAAATGAAAAGATTTGTACTTATTTATTTATACTAATAATTATATAAGTGTATTTTTTTAAAAATACTAATGAGGTTTCTAAAGAACCAACTGTTTATTCTGTGTGTGATTGTTTGGGAAAACATGCATTCTCATACAGCTTGGAAGATAAAAATATTACAACCCATTTGGAAACCAATATGGTCAACCCATTTGGAAGCCAATATGGTAAGCTCTCTCAAAAATGTATTATAGATAGTTCAACTTACAGAAGAGTTTCAAAAATAGTACCCTTCACCCAGATGATCTTTGTATACCTTGTATACCCTTCACCCAGATGATCCTTATCTTGCCATCTTACATAACCATGGAATTTTTCAAAATTAAGGAAATCATGTTGACCTTATCTTATGGGCCCTAAGCCCTAAAAGCTCATCCACTGCTACTGAGTTGATTCTAAGTAGAGATCCATTAGGGTTGTTGAAACTAAATCATCGTAGGGGCCTCCCACAGAGCAGGCGTGCATAACTGGAGCGTCCTCAGCGCTCTTGGTATTAGCCATTGTATAGAACTTATCTGACTTTTACCAGGTCTTCCAGTGTCAGCTGACTCCTGGTTAGATCCGAAGATCTAACATTGTATTCAGTGTCAACTCTGTAGTTGCATGATCTGTGGCAGTCTGTCCTTGGTTTTCATGGTCTTAACATGCTAGAAAGAGTGCTGATCAGGTCATTTGTAGAATAGCCTTCAATTTACTCTCAGGATTTGGAGGTTGTGCCTCATTGAGGAGACCACTGGTGCTGTCCCCTCTTTCTGTGGGGTGCAGTAATATTGATAAGTCTCATTACTAATGATTGTAGCCTTAATCTGTCTACCAGGGTTTCCACTGTGCTCTTCTTATATTTTCCCCCTGTGTAATTGTCCACTATTTTGAAGGAGAAAAGTGCTATTAATTTTGCCTCAGCAATTACACTTATGGGAATTTATCCCACATTTATGTTGTCCATGATGTACTTCCTCACCTGCAAAATAGGACCCATAATGCTATCCTCCCAACCCTCCACTGTCCCCATGGGAGGATGTGTTTAAAGCATATGAACTTGGTCTCATGCATCTTCAGCTCCCTGTTGGTTTTCCTTCCTTTCTCAACCCCTTGGGGCCAGGTGTGTTTTGAAATCTAAGTTGTTTTCCAAAATTCAGAAGATAATATGTATTTATTGTATATTATGTGACACCCCCAGGGGTACCTGCAAGAAGACCCCATAGTCAAACATGAATCCTTCTGCAGTGAAACATGAATATTCATATGAAGTGAGTAAGATTAAATAAACTTCAGGTTCAGAGTGAGTCTTGATCTGAGGCCAGGTCAGGCTTTGGTACTGGGTGTGTTGCTGAAATATTGAGAAACTCGGTATTCTTTTGCGGTTTTAGAGCATTCTGGATTTCAGATTTGTGGATAAAGTGTCATGCACCCAGATTCAAGTGTATAATATAAGCACAGGCTGTTTGTGGCATGTGGCACCCGTGTTGGTAGTTATCCAGGAAAAGTTTGAATGGCCTCCCTAGGACTGGTTAAATGGTACACAATGGAGTACTATTCAGTGAGCCATATGTGCTACTAGGGAAAGGAGAGCAAGATGTATTACTAAGGGATTCTCAGGACATTCATAGAATAATGTGAAGGGTGTCATCTTGTGTAAATTAAAATAGCATAACATCTCAAACATCCAGAATAGTGGCTTATGTGAAAAATCAATTGGGGAGATTAAAAAATTAAAAAATAACTGCCTAGGTCCCCCTGTAAACTGGTTGAATTAGAAACGCAGAGGTGGGATCCAGACATTCGATTTTTAAAGTGTCACAGTTAATGTTATCAGAAAAGATCTGTCCCTCGCAGAGGACATCATGCTTGGTGAAGTGGAGTGGCAGTGAAAATCAGAAAGACCCTTGACAAGATGGATTGACACCATGGCTGCAGTGATGGGCTTGAGCATTGCAGTGATTGTGAGGATGGGGCAGTGTTTTATTCTGTTGCACACTGGTCACTATGAGTTGGAATAGACTTAATGGAGCCTAACAATAGTAATGTGATGCTGATGTTCATGGAGGGTTGAACGCAGCTGAGGTGGAAGATTTAAAACTCTCTTACTGGCACTGAGTCCATGCCAACTCTTAGTTACCCAATGGGACTGGGCAGAACTGCCCCTGTAGGTTTCCAAAAGGTTTCAAACTTCTAATCTTTTGGTAAGCAGCCCAACACATAACCACTATACCACCAAGGTTCACTGGTGATACAGACCTTAGAAAATATTACTAGAGGTACATGTCACTTAACATCCACTATATGTTCTGTGAAACAGGACAGAATGTGATATGGACTTTGTGTGAACATAATAATGAAACCTCATGAGAGCCTGCTTCTAGCTGTCCTTGTCACAGCTGCTGGTGGAGGCTGGAAGAATGGCTTGGCAGTTGGGAAAGCAGACAGAGGAGCTGAGTGAGAGGAAGCAGGTGAGGGGGAATGGAACACACCCAGGCCCTTTGCTATTCTGACCACCTGAGCAGCCTGGAGGCCCCAGCCCCTATTGCCTCTGCCCACTTGCCAGACAAAGCTTGAGAACCTTTGAGGAGAACCTTGCCCTCTGCTCTACCTGCCTGTATCCATGTGGTCTCTAAAGCCCTTAGTGGAGAGAATAAACAAAAAGAGCTGTTTCCCCTTTACCAAAAAAAAAAAAAGGCAGGGGGGATTGGAATCTGTGGGAACAGACATTGCCCAAACTGGCATTCCAGTGATACATAACTGTGTATTATCTCAGGATTCAGAAGAGAGAGACTGTTTTGTACTTTTTCCTATGGTGTGTGAATTTCCCCTAAATTACATCTAGTGCTTTTATATTTTAAAAGGGTTAAAAAAAAAAAAGACTTGTGAACAAGACCACTTATGACAGGGTGGCGGAGATATGCTTTCAGGAGGGTCTCCTACAAGTTGAATGTTTCTGAGCATTTTTCTTTATGGGTATGTACAGTGCTTGCTGATTTCAGCTGCCAAGTAAATGTAAAACCTATTTTCCTCTTTCATCCTGGGAGACCAGAAGTGGACGAAGGAGCCACCAGTCGAGGTGGGGATGGTCATCAGCTCTACCTGAAGTAATTCTTGTTGTGGTTAATTTTAGATGATTCAACTAGATTGATGATTTATCTGTAGAGGCTCATAAAATAGCTAGGGCATAACTAGTAAGAGGAAGGATCTGTTGATGACCACTTAAGTCTAAACACCACAGAGTCAAAACTAGCTCTGTTAGCTGTTGTGTGGAGCATTCTCAAGAACTTTTTCTTAAAGGTGAGCAAGAGCCCTGAGTGGTTGTTGACAAAGGCCTACAACTAGGAAATGGCTTCTCTGTCCAAAGATGCCTCCTCTTCCTCACACACCCACAAAGAAGGGGAATTTTCTCTTGCAATGGCTACCCTCACTCTGAGAAGGTGTTGTTTTATCTGTTCAGGCAGAAGCCAGTTGGAAAGATCAAATTTTCCTTGCGTTTGACCACTTAAGCTCGTATTCAATCAGAGCAGGTTTTGGGTTGACGCAAATGAACCTTATACAAACAGTTAAAGGTTGGAGGTTGGACACAAGCAGCTCAGAAGACAAGCCTTGTGAGTTACTTCTGAAAAATTGGTCATTCAAAACCTATGGGGCACAGCTCTCTCGATGCCCATAAGACTCCTGGGAGTGAGACTCGATTTGATCGTGACTGTTGGTTTGTTTTTTTCCTTTTCTTTTTTCATTTTTCTTGCACATGATGGTGGTGCTGGACCTAGCCCACTTCCTGGATGGTAATAGTGTTGGGCATACTTGTTTGTTTTTACTTGGCAGATTCTCAGCCCAGCCCTTGAGATGATGGGACTGGGAAACGGGCGTCGGAGCATGAAGTCACCGCCGCTCATGCTGGCCGCCCTGGTGGCCTGCATCATCGTCTTGGGCTTCAACTACTGGATCGCAAGCTCCCGGAGCATGGATCTCAAGGTATGTGTGTGTTGTGGTTATGGGGAGAGGGAGACTAGAAGATTTTTATTTTTACAGAGAAATTTCAATATTGGTACAGAGTTCCTTTATATGCCTAGTGTTTAATGATACTTTATTATTAACTAAAGTTCAGATTTTCTTAGTTTTTAACCTTGCTTTTTTTTGTTAGCTGCTATCAAGTTGGTTCTGATTTACAGCAACCCTATATGTTGTTGTTGTTAGGTGCCATCGAGTCAATTCTGAATCATAGTGACCCTATATACAACAGAACTAAACACTATCCGGTCCTGCGCCATCCTCACAATTTTCCTGTTTGCTATAGCCACTGTGTCATCTTGTTAAGGATCTTACTCTTTTTCACTCCCTCTCTACTTTACCAAGCATGGTGTTCTTTTCCAAGGACAGGTTTCTCCTGATAACATGTTCTAAAGTACGAGACAAAGTCTCGCCATCCTTGTGTCTAAGGAGCATTTTGACTGCCCCTTTCTAACACAGATTTGTTTCATTAGTTTTCACCTAACATAATTAGTTGTACCTAATGTTCTTATTTTGGATTGACACAGTGACTACAACAATAGCCTCAAGTATAACAATTATGAGGGTGGTGCAGGACCGAACATTGTTTCCTTCTGTTGTACATAGTGTTGCTGTGAGTTGGAACCAACTTGAACCTACGAACAACAATACTCTTTTGATATTCCAAGAGCCTATCTGAGATGCTTTTTTGCCTGTTTTTTCACCTGTCTGATGTCAGTATTTAAGGTTGCTACGCAGTGAGTCTAAGTGGTTTGCTACTTATTTTCATGGAGATCTCACTGCAGGGGTGTGCATATGCTATAAGGTGATGATACATACACACAACACACACATACACACCCTACCACCACCACAACCACCACCCCCTGTGATGTGTGAACCCAGCTCTGGGCCTGGCTCTCCACACCTTCAGCTGTGCTCTTGGGTGAGAGAAGACTCTTTGTGCCATCCACTTGTGAGTTTTCAGGATGGCTGCCATAGTCAGCAGGTTCCAGTCAAGTGATTTGGGCTGGTTCTGGAAGAGAGCTTGGCTTCATGTGGACCACAGCCCACCTCCTGATCCTGGATAGCAAAGAATGGTGTTGGAAGTGTATTTGAGTCATGGGTCTGAGGGCTATGTCTATAAAAGCATCCATCTTTTGCGTCATCCTTCAATGGTAATGATATTGTTTTCCCACTTACTGTTATCCATCTTCCTTTGTTCATCAATTTTCCTTTGTTGACTTCTGCAGGTAGGCAAACTGAGGCACAGAGAGGTTAGCACAGGTGGGGCTGGGGCTGCAAACCAACTCTTTCTGGTAGCAGAGCTTGCGTCCTCAGAGGCAGGAAACACCTCCTCCTCCTCCTCCTCCAAGCATTGTTATTATTCTGTCCTGATCTCGTGCTTGCTTTCTCATGGTGGGAGACCTATGTCTCAGTATCCACCAGAGCCTCTCTTCTCTGGGCAGATGGGGAGTTGGGGTCTGGTGCTGGCGAACAGAATCTGTTTTCAGGAGTGCATGTTATCTGATACAAAGTTGTCAGATGTCTTGCTAGCCAGGAAAAGAACTAAACACCTGTATGCCTCCTATGCCTGGTTAAGCACTTTACTTCCATCCCCCCATTGAAGGCCAGAGCATGCTGAGTGGTGCTTCCATCTAACAGGACATGATGCACCAGAGCCCAGATGTGAAGGTCTCCAGTTGCACCACTGCATCTCTAGAAAAGCCTGTGGTAGATTCCACACAGTGACTTACAGGCATGAGCCTTTGCAACCCACGGAGGGTGTGAAGCCTGATGCCAATGCTGGGCCCCAGTGGATGTCTGTGGCAGGGAGTCGGGCGGGAAGTCTGCAGCAAGAGTTGGCAGTCACCCTTATTCTGTGCCCTCGTCACAGACACGCATCATGGAGCTGGAAGGCAGGGTCCGCAGGGCGGCCGCGGAGCGAGGCGCTGTGGAACTGAAGAAGAACGAGTTTCAGGGTGAACTGGAGAAGCAGCGGGAGCAGCTGGACAAAATCCAGTTGAGTCACAACTTCCAGTTGGAGAGTGTCAACAAGTTGTACCAAGATGAAAAGGTGAGGCTGCTGCTTGCTTTCCTCACAGTTCTGATCCAGAAAGCACTTTCTGGGCCATCAGATTCTTCTCAATGGGAAGGTGAGTGGCTCGGTGTGTTTTATGGAACCAACTCTCGATCAGTCCTTAGGCCTGAGTGACCTGTTGTGAAACCTTTTGCCATGGCAGTAAATGGGAGAAGTGGAAACGAACTTAGTTGTTTTTTTCTTTCCGGTTTTACTTCCTACAAATCTGTATTAAATACCCACTTTTCACCAACTCTTTGAAAGCTGCATGTGCCCTCAAGTATATCACGGAGAATAGGGATGCCAACAGCTGAAAACATGTGAGCAAAGGAATGACAGGCCTCAAGAGTCTTGTTTTTTAAGTTAAAAAAAAACCAGGTTGTGCATAGATTAAAAGGACTTCTAGTTAGTTTTTTAAAAACCCTCAAGTTTTATATGCTTTTATTTTTCTATTTTTTCTATTTTCTATTTAGCAAATGAATAATCCTGCCTATAAGAATCAGCACAAAGCTGGTTCCTAGGAGATAGAGGTTAAAAGTATTCCAATTCCAAGACCTGTACCTGGCCATCTCTAGCACCAACTGCTCCCTCCCTTAATACTCTTCCTTCCACCTTTGGGATAGGTAATTTGCCGCTGTGTCTCACCATGCTCGTGATTATGGCGTCTATTAGGAAAGTAGCTGGTTATAACTGTTACTCAGCATTGGGAGCCACTCAGGATACAGTGCTTTGATCACGACAGCTTCTCTGCTGTTACTGCTGCTACTGCTACTGGGCCCTGCTTGTATTCCCTGCTGCTACCTGTTCCTACTTGGGCAAGTGTTACAGTGTTGTGAGCCTACTGTGGGTCAGCCAGCCCCAGCACAGCTGTTATGCCCCACATTTCCCCGATTCCTGCCATCTCACACTGTTGTCATTCTAGCTGCTGCACTCTCTCTCATCTCTGTCTCTCACTGCTCTTGAAGTTATAACCCCTCTCGTGTGTGTGTGTGTGTGTGTGTGTGTGTGTGTGTGTGTATGTGTGTGTGTGTCTCAAAGTGTCAGGGAAGCTGGTTGTATAGAAAGCTCTGTAGTAATCTCAAAATATGCTCCACCTCCTCCCAGCAAGACAAATTCCTTACAAGGGCTCCATGCCCTTTATTTATTTTAGCAACCCTGACAAGACTTCCACACATCCTATTATGGGAATCTGGTGGTGGTGTGGAATAAATATTGGGTGACTTATTGTGAATCAGTGGTTCAAAACCTCCAGCTGCTCCACTGGAGAAAGATGAGGCTATATGTTCCCATAAAGAGTTACCATCTTGGAAAGTATATCAGGTCACTATGAGTTGGCATTGATTCACTGGGAGAGGGTTTGGTTTGATTTAATGGGAGTTACAAGATCATGGCTAGGAAGGCCACATAAAAGTGATTGGTTGCACCACAGTTAGGAGTGCTTGTTTGTTCTTATTAAGTTGCATCATTTGTGAACTACTGCTTATCTGTGATTCTGAAGTTCTTCAAACTCCTGGCCAATAGTAACCTAGAAGCAGCTTGAAACCATCAGCTGCTGTGCAGAAGAACGATGAGGCTTTCCTCTCTTCAAACCCACACGGGCTGTTCTGTCATGTCCTATAGGGTCGCTATGAGTCCACATGGACTTGAGGGCAGCGAGTGAGTAGATGCTTGCACCTCTCTCTGCAGAATAGTCAGGGTGGCGAGGCTATTTCCTTCCATCTGGTATCCTGAAGGTAGATATGGTCTGAGTATGGACTAGAGTAGTATATGCCAGTAGTTAATGCACTCAGGCAGTATTGGAAGGGCAGCTGTTTGAGCCCTGGGTAGGCTGGCCTGCCATCTGAAATGCTGTGGAGCGAGGTTCTTAGAGTCACTGTGAGTTGGAGTTGACTCATGGGCAACTAGTTGTTTTTCTTTAATAAGTTGCCCGTACTTCACCAGAAAAATGAACCCTTTTTAGGGAGGCATACACTCTTCCCTCATGTTGTTGCTGGTCACAGAGTCAGCCCCCAACTTATGGCAACACTGTGCACAACAGAAAAGAATGCTTCCTGGTCGAGTGCGAGCTCCATGGCCAGCTGCAGGTAGGATCGCTGTGACTCACAGTGTGGCTATTGACTGATTTGTGGTTGCCTGGCCTTTCTTCCTCGTTTGCCTTAGTCTGCAAGTGCTGTTGGAACTTGTTTATCATCACAGCAGTACTCAAGCCTCCACTGACAGGTGGGTGCTACGTAACTGGCATGAATTTAAGAAGTCCTCCTGGTTTCCATTTACAGAGAACTTCACCGGATTCACAGACTCTTATTTCTTCTCTGGGAAACTGGTCCAAATAAAGTGCTTCTCTGTGCTTACATTTCTAGCATGTGGCGAAAGCTCCTAAAATCCCCTTTAACTGAATATAATAGAACCAGAAATATTTCTCTGTGTGACACAGACAATCCAAACAAAACCCACGACCATCAGGTCTATTCCAACTCGGTGGGACCCTGTGTAGGCTTTACAGGAGCAGACTGCCTCATCTTTCTCCCGCTGGGTTTGAACTGCTGACCTTGAAGTTATCAGCCCAATGCTTAGCCCACTAGGGCTCCTTTTGTAAACAGAACCTCTTCAAACCCATTTGTGGGAAGAAGTAGAGCTTATTTTTAGAGGGGCTTGGGGTGGGGAACAGGATAGAGATTGTAGAAATCCCATCCATGGTTTGTAGGATGTGCGGGGAATGTCGCTGGCACCCAGGCCCTCTCCTTTGGTTCAAGAGACCTGTGATGGAAACTCAGCTGTGTGGGGGCTAAGTTAGGGGGCCCAGGAGAGCCTGGGAGCATTGCCCTGTGCTCTGGGCTAAGATGAGCTCCAAGGACTGGCAGGGAACCCACACTTTCAGTGTTCTGTCAGTGTTTGGGACCAGACAGGACCATGTGCTTCCTGCCTGCAGGAAGTGAGGCAATACCAGGACCACAACTAGCTACTGTGTGTCTTTCAGCTCTCCACTCTCATGAGTATATGTGTCACTTCAATGCCTTTCTCCTAGGAAGAATTACTTTATTATTCTGGGCCTCTGGCCGCCTTACATTTTCGCTTTTAAGATTTCTTTTCATTTTGAAATGGTAGTGTAAAGAGATAGTAGGGCTATGTGTGTGAGTGTGTGTGTATATGTGTGTTTGTGAGAGTGGTGGTGTATGTGTGAATGTGAGAGGGAGATGATACAATACATGAGGGGGTACCCCCCAAAATGGAATTTTTAATTAAAAATTTTTTCTCAAAGCTATGTATTTAATTTTTTACAAAATAACCTTATCACCTTCAAAATACTGTTCATTATACTTAATACATTTGTCAAATCTGCGATCCCATTCTAGGAAACCTTTTTCAAATTCATTTGTTTGGATGGCTGGCAGCACCTCCCTCAATTTTTTTCTTCACCTCTTCTACATCACCAAATTGCTGTCCTTTCATGTCCCTCTTAATTTTAGAAAACAAAAAGTTGAATGGAGTGAGGTCAGGTGAGTCAGGTATGTGGGACAAGCCAAAAACTGGCACAATGAGATGGCAGCATGAGCAGGTGCATTGTTGTGGTAGCAAAACCAGTTCCACATCTGCCACAAATCAGGCCGTTTTTGTCACACACTGTTACACAATCTTTTCAGAACCTCTAAATGGAAAGTTGGATTAACAGTCTGACCTGGTGGAATGAACTCCAAGTGCACTATCGTCATCCATTTGGGAAGTTGACAGAGTGTGGTTTGTCATCAATCAACATTTCACCTCTTTTGAATGGAGAAAACCACATGTACACTTGAGTTTTTCCATAGCTCTGTCCTTGTAAGCTGTTTTCAACAACACAGTTTCTGTGGCATTTTTCCTGAGCAGGGTACAGTCTCACAGCCGCACCCTGTTCTCTTTAATTGACCATCACAAAAAACGAGGTTTGAATGAAACTGCTTTTATGAAAAAATTCACTGTGACTAGAGAGATCATTCCCAGGTGATGCCACTAAGTACACTAACTCCAAGAAAGTTGCTCGACATTCACTTAGCAGGATACTACAAAAGCTCTGCCCAGTGGAGCTTTTTTTCCATTTTGGGGAGAATGTACTCCCTCGTATGTGAGTGTGTGTGTTTAGGTGTCACTTTTAAGTATCTGATTCTTCATGCTCCTCCAAGTGCCCAGCTATTTTTGTGCATTGCTTGAAAGTTTGATCACCTGCATTGGGTGGGAAGAAGGAACGAGGTGGAAGGGCAAATGCTGCTCATGGCAGGTCCTAGCCACAGAGGCTCATTTCCCCTTGGTATTGCTTCAGGTGTTCTCTGAAGGCCCCAGACCCCTATAAAACATAGGCACATCTGGGAGCTTCCCATGTTGCATAGGCAGAATCCTCCAGGGAGCATACTGTATAGACCCATTACTAATGAGAAGTCACAGCAACTCTGTCAGGAAACCATCCTCACCACAGGCATGTCCCAGATTTAGAAATATGGGTTTCTTTATGTGTAATCTGCTTTGGACCACAAACATAAAGTTGTAAACGTTTTGCTTCACTGTTCCCTAAAAACGCCTGTTGCAGCAAGTGATGAGGAGCACCTACCAGCCACAGATTGAGTGGCTGCTTTACTTCAGTCTTTAATGCTTCCATTTTTGGGCTTTTTTGAAAATGGGGCACATTGAAAATTCTTTGCACTTCAAAATAAACACAGTAAGTTATATATATTTGAAAGTCCATTTTCTTATAAAGTTTTAAACTTCTGGAATGTGGCATACATTTTCTTTTCAATTGTGGCCATGGGGACAACTGGCTTCTATCATTGAATTTTAGCTCCAGAAATATTTTTGCTGCACTTCAGTGTAGTGGTGAAGAGCATGGGACATCCGGATCAGGTGAACCCTACTCTCAAATCCTAGCTTTCTTTAGCTGTGTGATTGTGAGCAAGCCATTTACAATCTCTGGATGTTTCTCAACTGTTGTGTAGATATAATCATAGTGTCCTCCTTACAAGGTGGCTATGAGGATTCAATGAAATGCTATTTGTAAAGTGCTTCATGTGGTGCTTGATATTTAGCACCCCCCCCCCCAATATTAGCCTGTGTTATTACAGCTAGTCAAAGTAATAATGTTAGTAGCCATGGTGATAATGATAGTAGAGCAGGAACCTCAGGGTAGTTAACCCCAGGGTTAATGCATGCTTGACTGCTACCAAAGGGTTGGTAGTTTGACTCCAGAATCACCTTGGAAGAAAGGCCTAGTGATCTACTTCTACAAAACCAACCCTGGATAACTGGTGGTAACAAAGCAGTGGTCTTAATAGAAACAGCAGCAGTCAAAGTACTTACTGTCAAAGGTAGTAATAGTACAATCAGAGGTACTGCTACCCAGAGCTATGGTGGTGGTTGGCCACTGAGTTGATTTTAATAGTGACCCCATGTGACTAAATCAATTGACTCCATAGGATTTTTAAGACTGGAATCTTTATAGGGGCAGGTCACTAGGTTTAAACCATTGGCCTTTTGGTTAGGGTGCTTAACTGATAGTAGCAGTAGTGATAGTGTTTTCTTTTTATCCCCTTCTATTACAAATCCTATTTTCTCACAACTAAAGCCAAGCTGTGCTAGCTTTTGACAAAGTAACTGCAATTGCCACACAAACAAGAGCTCAGATGTATTGTGTCTGCTCAGGCAGACAGCTAAGCCATTTGCAAGGACTGTTTCCTGTTTTACTCCCAACAGCCTTGGCATGTGAAGAAACTGAAGCTCAGGGACATGTATGTCACCTAGACTAAGAACCTCAAGGATGGTTTCCACCTCTATATTTGATCCCCTCTCTGGATGCCGACACAGCCCCTCTTCCAGCCCACCCACCTGAGGGGACCATGGGAAAACACAGGCTCTGAGCTGATCATCTCTGAAGTTGGGTGGCAAATACATGGGACCTCTTCATCATCTTTTGTATTCATGAACATTTGTCACGGTAGAAACTTAGATGGTTTTTCCCTGTCTCCTCTGTTTGGGTTCCAGGTCTAGATGCTCAGGTGGCAGCTGTCTGGTTCTTTCAGAATGTTCAGGTAGTTCTTAGACAAGGGGCGACTGTTATCACCTCAATGCGTGCATCTCCACACAATCATTCTTTTTCCTCAGAAAGGCTTCACTCATGGTTTGAATAAGAATGAGACTCGTTTTTAGGATTTGAAGTAACCATCTGGTAGTCTCACAGTGATTCTCACCTGTGGGAGGAGGTGGATGTTGGGATCTGTGAAGGGAAGTGGTTTGAAAACACCATGCCTCTCATCAAAGGCAGTCACTCTTTGGGAGTCTGTTCAGTGTGGTCCCACGTGTGCAGGGTGGACCTGCTCTATGGCACTTTTAAGGCTGTGATCTCCAGAGCTTTCTTCTTCTTCTTCTTTTAAACCATTTTATTGGGGCCTCATACTACTCTTATCACAATCCATACACACATCCATTGTGTTAAGCACATTTGTACATTTGTTGCCATCATTTTTCTCAAAATATTTTCTTTCTACTTGAGCCCTTGGTATCAGCTCCTCATTCCCCCACCCCCACCCTCACAAACCCTTGATAATTTATAAATTATAATTTTTTCAGTTCTTACATTGTCTGATGTCTCCCTTCACTCACTTTTCTGTTGTCCATCCCCCAGGGAGGGGATTATATGTAGATCCTTGTGATCGGTTCTCCTTTCTCCCCCACCTTTCCCTTACTCTCCTGGTATCTGTATTCTCATTATTGGTCCTGAGGGGTTTATCTGTCTTGGATTCCCTGTGTTTCCAGCCCTGATCAGTACCAGTGTACATCCTCTGGTCTAGCCAGATTTGTAAGGCAGAATTGGGATCATAATAATGAGGTGAGTGAGAAAACATTATAGAACGAGAGGAAAGTTGTATGTTTCATCATTGCTATAGTGCACCCTAACTGGCTATTCTCCCCGTGACCTTTCTGTAAGAGCACATCCATTTGCCTACAGATGGGCTTAGGGTCTTCACTCCGCACTCCCCCTCATTCGCAATGATATGATATTTTTGTTCTGATGATGCCTGATATCTGATCCCTTCACCACCTTGTGGTCACACAGGCTGGTGTGCTTCTTCCATGTGGGCTTTGTTGCTTCTCAGCTAGATGATCGCTTGTTTATCTTCAAGCCTTTAAGACCCCAGACACTATCTTTTTATACCCAGGCACCATCAGCTTTCTTCACCACATTTGCTTATGCAACCACTTTTTCTTCATCAATTGTGTCCGGAAGGTGAGCATCATGGAATGCCAGTTTAGTAGAACAAAGTGTTCTTGCATTGAGGAAGTACTCGAGTAGAGGCCCAATGTCCATAATACTAAACCTATAAATGTATGCACATAGATCTACTTCCCCATTGTCATGTATAAATATATTTATATGTGTGTGTGCTTGTATTTAGACCTCTATAAATGTCCTTTGCCTCCTAGTTCCTTCCTCTATTGCCTTTGAATTTCCTCTTGTCCCACTCTCATGTTCAACCTTCATTTGGGTTTCAGTAATTCCTCTCGGTTACATTGCTCTTGATCAAGCTGCCAATATTTCAGTTTGAAGCCAAGCTCTTAATCATTTGTCCTGCTCAGAGTCTCGTTTCACTCAAATAAGGGCATTGTATTCCTCATGTGAGAGCCAAGATAGAACTTGGACATCAGGGATGCCAGCAGGAAATGTGATGAACCAATGCCTTCTCATGAAATAAATGTTTAGGGGTCATCCTGTCCCATAGAATTTTTATCTGTGCTGGTAGAAATGTTTATCTGCACAGGTGGGCCTCTGGAAAACCTGAAAGGTGGTTAGTGTAACTAAGGAACTGATTTTCAAGTTAATATAGAAATAATTACAGTGAACCCTCGCCACTTCGCGCTTCGACTTCCGCGGCTTCACTCTATCGCGTTTTTTGCGTAACAGCGCATGCGCTGTCATTACTGCCACTGATTGGCTCATACTGTACACGCTTGATGCCATAAATAATATAATAAATAATAAATGATAATTGTAATGTCCAAAATGTTTTACTGTATTTTCCCTTTTTCGTTTAATAAATTGGGTAATACGAGTATAATGGTGACTAAAGGGTGTTTTTTCATGTCCTCTATGCTCTAACTACGAAAATATTTGATTTACAAATAAGGAATCCTACTTCGCAGAATTTCATTTATCACGGTAGGGTCTAGAACCGATTAACCGCGATAAACGAGGGTTCACTGTATTTACCTAATGTATTGATATATTAATATACACTGTATTGATTTATTAATAGCTTATTCATATATCCAACTAGCCAAATATGGCTTGTGGCTATCATTTTGGAATGGTGGTAGAATTTGGGTGTAAAAGGCTGGGCATTATCCTCTGAATTAGTCATGCTCTGTGGGGAACAGTGGGCAAAGGGGACCCTCATTGAACTCTTGGATGGCTTTCCCCCTTTATATCTGAAAGGTTCAGAAGTGTGTGTGTGTGTGTGGGGGGGGTGCATTTGGTAAAGAAAAATGAGATTACCTCCAGAGTGACTATTTGGTAACAGCATCTACACAGGTGTGCATCACTTATTGTTCACAATAAGCTCTGTGTAAGACATAATAGGACATTATGCAAACACAGCATTAAAACTGTATCAGAGCCTGTGTCTGGTAGTCTCTGTTCCTGCTTTGTTACTCTGTTACTGCATTTGGTGGTCTCTGTTCCTGCTACCATTGGGTCTAGTAGAGGCCAGAGGAACAGGTGCCGGCCAACTGGGGCTGCAGCTGAGGGTGATTGATGGTGGAAGCAGATGGACAGGAAGCAAGTGGGGCTTGCTCTGCCCTGCCTGCTGTTCTGTCCACCTGAGCAGCCAGGCACAACTAGCTAGGCACAGCCTGGCACTCCTACCACTGCCGCCACCCACCCACCCACCAAAGACTCAGAGCCTGCACCCAGAGCCATGTCCTCTGCTTCATCTGTGTCCCACCTGTGGTCCAGTGCTGCAACAGTCTGGGTGTGAGGGGTTTTTAAATCATTAGGTGGAAATAATAGACAAAAACTTTGCTTTTCTAAAAAGGAACAAAGCTTTAGTGGCACCATGGGTGTATATGTGTTTGGATGTTGCCCAGAAGGATCCTGCTATCATATGGAACAGGTGTCAGGTGAGCTTCCAGACTGAGACAGACTAGGAATAAAGGTCTAACGATCTCCCTGTGACAATCAGCTAATGAAAGCCAGTGGACTGCAATGATCCACTCCCCATTCCATCGTGGGGTGGTGAACTGGCAGGGTTTTGTTCTGTTGTGATCATGTGGTCTCCATGAGTTGGGGGCTGAGCCAGCAGCACTAACAATAACAAGCCTTCAACATATCTTTTGGCAGGGAGGGGGCACAATTCAACCCAGGACTGCATGTGCTTTTTGTTTCTGTTCTGTGAGGCAACATTCTCAGTATTCTCAGATTGTGTTTGTGCTGCATCTTGGGGGCTTTGATTTATTTGTTATGGGAATTGCTGCAGTGCAGTCAGCCCCAGACTGGCTGCACATCATAGTTATCTGGGAGCTTGTGAAAAATAGAGGTTTTTAAAATACTGGAATGGAATTTCTGGGACTTGGGCTTCAGATAATCTTTTTTTTGTTTTTTTCAGCAGATCACATTCACACACAACCTTTTTATAGGCTTCCAGATCATTGTGATGTAGCTGATCTACAGGCTGGTGGTTGGAAGCAGATGTGCTGTAGCATTTCACTTTTAAAACTGAAAATGTATCACTATGGTTCTCTTTTTGGACCTTCCACAATGAAATGATTTCAAAAGTGAAGGGCATTATAACTAAGAAATATTCTGTAAGTAACCTTTTAAAAACTAATTGGGCAATGCTAGTACAGAATGATTGATACAACACTTGTTTTCTAAGATATTTCCTTTATATTGACCCATGTTTACTGGAATCCTTCAAAAATTTCAGAGAATAGTCCAAGTTGGAAATGCCCCCAGATTGCGCAGGATGTGAATGTGTGTGTCCTAACCTGACCGCATCCCTCCTAGCCCTGGCCATGTTGCTGGGATGCCTGAACAAAGGGAAATATCACATAGCTTCCTGGTAACCTTGTGATGGTATAACAAAAACAGAAACAGTTTTATTTTGGAATAGCTGGCCATACAGGTGGGTCACAATAATTTGTTAACATTGATGCTCCTCGTCAGGTAGTTTTTAAAGCAAAAATCACAGTAGATAAAGTTGAGACCACAATCCCTTCTCTTCTTTCCCTCCTACTCCATAAACACGTAGTAATGTAATTTTAATGTTTGTTATGGATTGAATGGTAACCTCCTTAAAAAAAAATGCTGTAAATCAGGGGTGTCAAGCTCAAAACGCGGGCCATTTGTTGCAACAGGCAAGATTCATGTGGGCCACATCACATTTACAAATTTTGTTAAATTTATATTTTGAAGTGAGGATTCAGGAATATGGATAGGATAATTAAAACACTATTTAAGTGTTTTTATTTAAACATTTATTTTATTTAATGTATTTATAAAACTAAAATTATTCTTTTTTACTCAAAACTTGCCAGCACTTTCCGTCTACTAGTTTTCACTTACCTCTTATGTGGTGACCAGAAAATATAACAAAGTAACTAATAAAAAACACAAGATGTTGGACAGTTGACAGACATAATGCCCAATCGTAATGGCTTCCTCTAAAAATGTTAATTAGCGCTGCCGCTAGGTATGATTCATAACAGCACAACCCAGAGTGCTCTTTTCAACCTTTTCATCAGTGGGATCTGTTGATATTACGTGACACTGAGAATGGCAAACAAATCGCTTCCAAACATCGCCGGAACTGAGTCATCACGTTTATATACATCCACAGGCCCCCAGGAAAGGCACTGGGCCATGTGTACACTCATCTTCAGTAGTTAAAGGGTTAATGAGGGAATTGTGTGTACGGTATTGCCTCCATCTCCCCTCAGTGTTATTTTCTTGATAACAAATTTTTTCTATTTTCATTTTGTTTCAGAGTATTGTGGGCCACAAAAAATTACCTCAGGGGCCACATGTGGCCCATGGGCTGTGAGTTTGACACCCCAGCTGTAAATGATAACCCAGAACCTGTAGTTATAATCTCGTTTGGGGATAGGTTGCTCTGTTGCATTAAGTAGGCAATATGAGTTTAGACTATGCCTTAGACAACCTCTTTTGAGCCATACAAATAGCAGACTGAAGAAGCAACCAAGCAAGCACACACATATCTCCCAGGGACCAAGAGCTTGAAGTCCAAAAAGGGCAAGGACCTTGCCCAGAGCCTTTGGGGGACACATCAGAGTGCTCGTGCCTGTGTTTCAAAGTCACCACAGTTGTGTGTGTATAAATAATCCTCATACCAGTACCCAGTGAAACACCACATTTTTCTTTACAAATGTTAAGTGTGTGCATACAAAACCAGTTTTTAAAGGGTCTGAGCCAAAGTCTGAGCTGCCGTGAAAGTCCAAGTGAAAAACAAGGCTGCAGGAATTGACAGAATACAAATTAAACTGAATTGTTTCAACAGACTGATGCAGGTTGGCACCACAAAAATTCACCACTGTCAAGTTGATTCTAACTCATAGTGACTCTCCAACCCCTGTAGATTCCTAAGACTGTAAATCTTTATGGGATTAGAAAGCCTCATTTTTCACTCAAGGTGCAGCTTCATGGCTTCAAACTGCTGATCTAGCTGTTAGCAACTCAACTCATACTTGACCCAACCGACTGGAAGAGATCCATGCATGTGCTCATTCCAAAGAAGAATGACCCAACAGAATGGGGTAATTATCAAGCAATATCATTAATATTATAAACAAGTGAACTTTTGCTGGACATACTTGAAAAATGGTTGCAGCAGTACATTGACGGGGAGCTACCAGAAATACAATCCAAATTCAGAAGAAGGTATAGAGAAGGAGAGATTTCATTGCAACATTGGACAGATGTTGGCCAAAAGCAAAAAATACTAGAAAGATGCTTCTTAAATTTTATTGAGGCATTTGACTGTGTGGATCATAACAAATTGGATAACACTGCAAAGAATGGAAATTCCAGAATATATAATTGTGTTTATGTGGACCCTGTGCAGGCAGTCATTTGAACGGAACAAAGGAATACTGTGTGGTTTAAAATCAGGAAGGATGTGCATGAGGGTTGTATTCTTTTATCATATAATTATTCAATCTGCATGCTGAGCAAATACTCCACGAAGCTGTACTATATGATAAAGAATGTTACGTGAGGATTGAAGGAAGGCTTATTAATAACTCACAATATGCTTGCTGAAAGTGGAGGACTTTGAAGTACTTACTAATAGAGAGCAAAGACTGCATCCTTCAGTATGGATTAGACCTCAGCATAAAGAAAACAAAATTCCTCACAACTGGACTAATAACATCCTAGTAACAGGAAAAAAAAATTAAAATGTTCATTTTACTTGTACCCACAATCAACACTCATGGAAGCAATAGGTAAGAAGTGAAACAATGTATTGCATTGAGCCAAACGATCTCTTTAAAATGTTGAAAAGCAAAGATAACACTTTGAGGATTAAGATAAGCTTGACCCAAGCCATGGCATTTTCCGTCACCTGAAATGCATGTGAAAGCTGGACAATGAGTAAGGTAGACTAAAGAAGAATTGGTACAAGAATAGCCCAATTCAAAAAATTAAAAACACAACAAGTGTTGGAGGAATGTGGTAAGATAGGAGCTCCCATCCATGACTGATGGCCCTGTAGGTATGTGCACATATGTAGGTATGGAAATTGATTTGGCTATATCTAAAAAAAAAAACAGAAATTGAGCTACCATACGACTCAGCAATCCCACTACTGGGCATATACCAAGAAGAGGAAAGAAAGATACCATGGCCAGACAACTGAACACCAGTGTTCATCGTGCTTCAATTCACAATCGCAAAGAGTTGGAAACAACCTAAATTTCCATCAATGGGTGAATGGATTAAAAAACTGTTTATATATATATATATATACATACACACACACACACACACACACACACAACAGAGTACTACGCATCCCTAAAAAGCAGTAATGAACATATGAAGCACATCATTGCATGGAAAAAGTTGGAGAAAATTATGCTAAAAAAATTAAGCCAGGCACAAAAGGACAAGTACAACATGAATCCACTGAGGTAAGTGTAAAAAGCACAAAGGGCATAGGGGAAAAGCTACTAAATGCATAAATTCCTGGGACGAGGCCCAGGCACTCTGGCAGAGGTCAGACACAACCCAGGGATACATACGGCAGTCAACTAAAAAGAAGGGGGCAAAAAAGACATGAATAGTGGGGGGAAAGGGCATAACCAAGTTTTGAGGGCAGCATCCCAGCATGAAGAAGTGGACTAACAGAGAGGTCAGTGGGGTCAGCCCCAATCCTAGCTATGTTGACTCCTCCTCCAGCAGATTGCACTACAGAGGACAGCACTAAAGATACATCTTTGGGAGAGTGGTGGGTCTGCCCAGATCACACAGGAGCAAACTAAGAGGGAGAGAGAGAGAGAGTGGACCCCGTCCTGGCCCACCAAGCCCCAGGATGATACTCCTAGTCAGAGCAGCCAAGCCACAAGGAGGACAATAGGGCTGGCCCCACCTTGAGACATGACCTCCCCTCACTGACCCACAGCACTGAAGGGGACAGCACTGGAGACACAGTGCAGGAATTGTGCCCAATCTGACCCCCACCCCACACACACACACACACACTGGGGCAAAACATGAAGGGAGTGCAACAGAGCAGCAAGGGGAGCAAAGCAACAAAGTCCCCAAGGAGTCCCCAAAGTAGACTTCAGACTCAGAGGGCAGGAATTGGCACCTCATCAGACTCAATTGGAAAACATACATAAGAGTCAGCAGACAGATCAGGAACAATTTATAGGCCCTTCTTTTTTTAAAAAACAAAATTCTGTCTATATAAGGTAGGCAAGATAAAGAACCCCGAGGACAAAACAACAGGACTGACAGATCCAGAGGGGGGGTTGGGGAGGGTGGGGGGAGAGGGGAGCCAAGAAACTCAGGGACAAGGGTTCATGAAGAAGGGAGGGGGCAGTGGGGAGGGAGGGGTAAAATGTGGAGCTGAAACCAGGGGCTTAAGTGGAGAGCAAATGTTTTGAGAATGACGAGTGCAATGAATATACAAATGTGCTTTACACAATTGATGTATGGATTGTGATAAGAGTTATATGAGCCCCTAATAAAATGATTTTTAAAAATTAAATACATAGCTTTGGGGGGGAAAAAAAGAAAGAAAGAAACTCAGGGACAAGGGAGCAGTAAGAGATCTAATATCGATGGTGTGGAGGGTGTAGAATGCCTGGTGAGGTTCAATCAAGGGCAATGTAGCCAAGAGGAATTACTGAGAGCCAAATGAAGGTCAAACATGACAGTGCAACAGGAGGAAAGTAAAAGGAAATAGAGGAAATAACTAGGAGGCAAAAGACATTCATAGAGATCTAAATATAGGCATGCACATATGTAAATATATTAATATATAATGATACGGATATAGGTCTATGTACATATATGTTAAGTATCAAGGTAGCAGATGAATATTGGGCCTCTACTCAAGTCCTCCCTCGATGCAAGAACACTTTGTCCTAATATCTTGGCATTCTATGACGCTCACCTTCCCTATATCTACTGAAGATAAAATGGGTGCATAAGCAAATGTGAAGAAAGCTGATGGTGCCCAGCTATTAAAACACATAGCATCTAGGTTCTTAAAGGCTTAAAGTTAAGCACGTGGCATTTACCTGAGAAGCAACAAAGCCTACATGGAAGAAGCACAACAGCTTGTGTGATCATGAGGTGTTGATGGGATCAAGTATCAGGCATCAGAAGACTCAAAACAAGCAATCATATTGGTGGGAATGAGGGGGGTTGGAGTGGAGACCCAAAGCCCATCTGTAGACAAATGCACATCCCCTCACAGAAGGGTAACAAGGAAGGGATGAACCATTCAATGTGCAGTATAGCACTGACAAAACACACAACATTCCTCTAGTTCTTTAATGCGTCCTCCCCCACACTGTCATCATCCCAGTTCTACTTTACAAATCTGGCTAGATCAAAGCATGAACACTGGTACAGATCAGAGCTCTCAACACAAAATCCAGGACAGATTAACTATTCAGGACCAATAATGAGAATAATGATACCCTGAGAGCAGGGAGAAGTGGGAGGGGTGGGGGGAAGAAAGGAGGAACCGATCACAAGGATTGACATTTAACAACTACCACCACCATCCCCCTGCCCCCAGGGGATGAACAACAGAAATGTGGCTAAAGGGAGACAGCGGATATGAAAGCAATGATTTATAATTTATCAAGGGTTCATGAGGTGGGACGGGGGAGAGGGAGGGGAAAAAAAGTGCTGATACCAAGGGCTCAAGTAGGAAGAAAATATTTTTTTTTAATGATGGAAACATATGTACAAATGTGCTTGATTCAATTGATGTATAGATTTTTATAAAAGCTGTAAGAGCCCCCTGTAAAATGATTTATTAAAAAAGAAGAAAAGCATTGGTATATTTGAATTAAGGGGTTGACTACAAATATTGAATAGGCCATGGACTGCCACACAAACAGATCTCTTTTGGAAGAAGCACAGCCAGATGGCTTCTTGTACTTCATGACATGTAATTTGGACTTGTTTGGGGAAGATACTAGTCCCTAGAAAAGGGTATCATGTGTGGTAAAGTTGGAGGATCGGCAGAAAAAGGAAGATCTTCAACAAGGTGTATTGATACAGTGGTTACAACAATGGGTGCAAACAGAACACCTTTCAGGATGATACAGGACTCTTGTACATTTGTTCTCTTATGAGTTTAATTGCACCTAACAGCAACAAATGGATACAAAGGAATCCTGGTGTGTACAGTAGGTTAACTAATTTGAAACCACCAGCCTCTGTAGAAGGATGAATCAGTCTGCTTTCATAGCAATTTATAGGAAGCCCTATGGAACAAATTCCACAGGAAGCCCTGTGGAACAAGTCTACCCTGTCCTATATGACTGCTGTGAATCATAATCAACTCGATGGCATTGGGTTTGGTTTTGGTTTAAACATAAATACATCTGTCAGTTTTGGGTGGCTTGTGTATTGCTTTGATGCTGGAAGCTATGTCACCAGTATTTCATATACCAACAGAGTCACTTATAGTAAATAGGTTTCAGAAGGCCTTCCAGACTAAGTCTACGAAGAAAGACCTGGTGAACTACTACTGAAAGTTAGCCAGTGAAAACTTTATGAATCACAACAGAATATTGTCCAACCCATTCGATACAGGCACATCATCAAGAGGAGTCACTTGTCAGAGAGAACATCATAGTTGGTGAAGCAGAGGGCCAGTATGGGTGAGGGACACCTTTGTTGAGATGGATCGGTGCAGTGGCTACATGATGGACACAAACATGCCCCCAAATCTGGGCAACCATTTCATTCTGTTGTACATCAGGTTGCTATGAGTTGGAGCTGACTTGCAGCAGCAGAAGCGGATCTTCAGGTTTTAGTAAGCTTTTAGCAAAAGTCAATGACACATCACTTGTAGAGGCCTGTGTTATCTCTTAAAAATCACACCAAAAAACAAAACAAAAAAAGCCAAGAAAACCAACTGCTGAGTCAATTCTGACTCATAGTGACCCTACAGGACAGAGTAGAACTGTTCTCTTGGGCTCCTAAGGCTGTAGTTTTCTGTGGGAGGCTACAGCCTCATCTTATACACATGGAGTGGCTGTTGGGTTCTAACTGCTGACCTTTCAGTTAGCATCCTAGCTCATAACCCACTCTACCGCCAGGGCTCCTTTAAAGATAGCATAGAGTTAAATAATTCATTCTCTTATTGCTTTTATTGTCAGATGACTGATGAGTTAAGTCTGGGTCTGAAAACTGTCCAAACACTGAGATCCTGAACTGCTGATCGACTGCTATGCAGTGGCCAAAAAACATGGGAGGAACAGTTAGCAAAGATCTGCAAGGTTTGGAGATAACTTGGGAAATAACCTGGGTTCTCAGTAGCACTTTGTCCAGAAAAATGTGGAGTTTCCTGCCATTGTATTTGTTTTTACTCGTCAATTCTTATAGTAAAAATCAGCTTCACTTTCCACATTTGAGTTGTGAAATTTTCACTAGGCTGGTTTCTTGCAACAGCTTGTATACTCTAACATTTATATTGTTCATTTCTCTGTTAAAATGTGTAAATGAATCACAAGGTGCCAAAGGGATCAGGTATCCGGCATCAAAGAACAAAAAATCATACCATTGTGTGTTCACCTTCCCAATACGATTGCTGAAGACAGATGGGTGCATAAGCAAATGTGGTGAAGAAAGCTGATGGTGCCCAGCTATCAAAAGATAAAGCATCTGGGGTCTT
>NW_022111329.1:3783980-3787204 GCF_000313985.2 Echinops telfairi | reverse complement strand
GGAGAGCGGGGAGGGAGGGGAAAAATAAGGAGCTGATACCAAGGGCTCAAGTAGAAACCAAATGTTTTGAGAATGATGATGGCAACAAATGTACAGATGTGCCTGACTCAATGGATGTATGTATGGATCGTGATAAGAGTTGTACAAACCCCCAATAAAATAAATAAATAAATTTTTTAAAAGACAAAATGTGTAAATGGACAATGCAAGGTGCCAAGAAAATTGTTTGAGGAACATTTATTTGGTCATAAAAATACAGTGGCTATATGATTCTGACCTCAGCAGAGAAGATCACTGTGTAGGGGACTGACAAGTGGAAGTCGTTCACCTCTTTACTGTTTGGTGCCCAGAAGAAGAAAAGGTTATAGAACCTGGCATCTAGGAGGTAGAGATAGGCTGGGTAGCACACACAATTCCACAGTATTCTGTGTGCTGACATTTTAGTGTTTTAAACCCAAGCGGAGGCACCGTAGAAGACTGGCCTGGTGATCCGCTTATCAAAATCCCACCCCTGTGTATTGGGTCTGCTCTGCCCCCATGGGGTCATTGCAATCAACTTGTTTTGTTTGTGGGGTTTGGCCTTCACCTCAAAAGAATCTGCCTCACCCACCTCTGTCATTTCACTTGAGTGGCCTCCACCTTCCTTGGGGGAGGTTCTCAAAGCATTGTTTCAGGTGTGGCGGGAAAACCGTGTATGTTTCAGTGCTTGCCTTTTGTAAGTAGTGGGCTTGTAGAGGGCAAAGCCTGAGGGTCATCTCTGGTTGGTTAGTACTGGTGCATCTGGCCATGAGGAGCCAAGGAGCTGCTTCCCTAAGCCGAAACAGCACTGGGGCCTGTGAGTGGCTTTCTCTGTAAGATGCCGTGCCTCACAAAGAAAATGGATAACACCAAGAAGTCTGACCATCATGCCTTGCTTTGGACTTTGCAAAGAGCTTTCTCGCCCACGTGCATGGGTTTTTAATGGCTCAAAATACCTGCCTGCTTTCTGAGACCACCCATCATTATCCCTGAGCCCCTGAGAGGCCACGTGGAGTCCCTGTATAGCTAGGTGGGCCTGAACCCGGCTGTTGGCCCTATACCATGAACTTTCTGCCCTACAGGTCCTGGCACACCAACACATCCATTTGAGGGAGCTGCTTCCTCCTGGACCAGCTTTTCTTGACCAACTAGTAGCAAGATGTTTCTTCTAGCGCATTGGTTTGCTTAGGAAGCCATCATGGACTTGTGTGGATGACAGTGGCTTCTTTTATTTTTATACTGTGATTGATGAACCAAAGTTTTTCTGAAAAGCATCTCCGCCGCCCATACACATACACATTTACAATTTTATTTTGGTCTCATGTATAGCAAAAAAATAGACTTAAAAAAAACATTTTAAAGTGTTTAATTTAGTGACTGTTTTGTGCTTCTGTCACCACCGTTTGACTTGTTGCTCTTTAAGCAATAACTCCTCAATCTGCCCCGTTACCTTCTGTGCTTGCCTGAATTTTTCATGTTAGTGGGATCACACAGTATGTATCCCTTTATGGTCTGACTTCTTATACTCAGTGTAAATGTTTTCAAGGTTTATCCATGTGCATATATCAGGACTTGACTTCTCTAAGTATCTATCACATTCTGTTAACCCATTCATTTCCTGGTGACCATTTTCTTTATTCCTATTAGTTTTCCATGTCTGAGTCTTTCAATCCATTCAATATTTATTGTGCAAAGTGTGAACCTGTCCATGTCAGGAATCCATCTACCCTTTTTAGCGCAAGCCAAGGGCTTGGATGTGTTAGCTGTGTGCAATTTAGGGCCACAGGGACTACCTGCTCTGGTCCGTGAAACACCACATTACCAAGTACCCAGTGGAGCTGCACCCTCTGCCACTTGAGGAGTGGGAAGCAGGATGTGCTGCTGCCCCACGAGCTCTAGGCCTCAATTCTGTTCCTCCAGGCCCCTAAATCAGCTCAGAATCCAAGTCTCTTGGAAGCTAAGCACCAGGAATGAGTCTACAAATGTGCTTTAGCTGTTAAAGTCCATGACAGCACAGTAAGAGGGTAGAGACCACTGATAGTGCCAGGGGCATGTAAGTCACTCATTTCCAGGTGGATGACCAAAGAGGGAGGGAGGTGACAGCCCAGCAGGGATGACCATGTGGTGGGATGGGTGTGGAACTGTGCTGATAGTGAGGCCTTAGTAGGGAGGAAAGCAAGGTTCTTTCCCTGAAGGCCTTTGAAGCCACAAAGTCCTTTGGTGTAGCCACATCATGGGGGTCACACAGTGCACCCACACCATCGGGCATAGGTATGGAAGAAGATGCTTCCCAGTTGAGGGCTGGTAAAGAAACAAGATGAGCCAGGCACTCCGGCAGTATTTCCAGCAGAATTATGCTGTTGCCCTGAATGTGTGTAGGAGGTGAGTGAGTTTTGCTAAGTCAGTAGATGTGTGACAATCCAAGGAGGGACAATGGGCAGGACTCAGTGACAGATGGTAAGGTTTGGAAATCTGGAAAGAGGCAGAAAGTGGAAAAGGACAATTATAAATCAAGTTGAAATTTGCTTCCCAGAAAAGACATGTTTTCAGATTTTCAGTCGTAGAACAGTATAAATTCTCTGGCTTGCTGATTGGATTTTTTATTTTAATCATTTTATTGGAGGTTCATATAACTTTTATCACAATCTATACATACATCAATTGTAAAAATCACATTTGTACATTCGTTACCCTCATCATTCTCAAAATACTTGCTCTCCACTTAAGACCCTGGCATCAGTTCCTCATTTTACCCCTCCCACCCTAATCCCTTATGAACGCTTGATAATTTATAAATTATTATTTTGTCATATCATTCACTGTCCGACGTCTCCCTTCACCCACTTTTCTGTTGTCTGTTCCCAAGGGAGGAGATTTTATGTAGATCCTTGTAATTGGTTCCCCCTTTCCACCCCACCCTCCCTCTACCCTCGAAGTATCGCCACTCTCACCACTGGCCTGAAGGGATCATCGGTCCTGGATTCCTTGTATTTCCAGTTCCTATCTGTACCAGTGTATATCCTCTAGTCTAGCCAGATTTGTGAGGTAGAATTTGGATCATGATAGTGGGTGGGAAGGAAACATTTAGGAACTAGAGGAGAGTTGTATGTTCCATTGTTGCTACACTGCACCATAACTGGCTCGTCTCCTCCCCGTGACCCTCCATAAGGGGAGGTCCAGTTGCCTACAGATGGGCTTTGGGTCTC
>NW_022111329.1:3781632-3783009 GCF_000313985.2 Echinops telfairi | reverse complement strand
AACATGCACAAAAACAAGACAGAGCAAAACCAAGCAACAAAATAAAACAACAAAAATCCAATGACAAAACAAAAAAAACCCCACAACACAACAACAACAAAAAAGAAAAGCTTGTGGTTAATTCAAGGACTGTGTGTTGGCCTTTAGGAGTGTGCTCCAGGCGAGTATGATGGGGTGCCAAGACCTGGTCACAAAATCTATTTTTGGTATTCCCTGGGGACTTCATTGCCCTGTTCCCCTTGCTCTTCTGTTGCATGCCCGCAGTGTTTTGCCTCAGTGTGATGGGATCAGATCAGGCACAATTCCCACACTGTTTCTTGGCACAGGGAATACATATGCTATCAGAAATAGGGAAGGACACAAACACAGAGGAGGCACAAATTGACAAGTGGGATATACTGAAGATAAAACACCTGTCTGTGTACATCGAAAGAATTTACCAAGAGAGTCCACGAATTTGGAAAACATCTTTAGCAATGACACATCAGACACAGGCCTTATTACTAAAATCTACAATACTCTGCTAGCTTCCCAAAAGAAAAAAGCTAGTTGCCCACAGAGGGGGTGGGCAAAGGACCTGAACAAGTTTCACAGGGGCAGAAATCCAAATGACCAATAAACATATGAGAAAATATTCCCGATCTTTAGCCATAAGAGAAATGCAAATTAAAACAACAATGGGATACCACCTAATACCCTCAAAGATAGCCCAATTAAAAAAATCAGAAAGCAACAAGTGTTGGAGGGGCTGTTGTGAGATAGGAACTCTATCCACTGCTAGTGGACCTGTAGGTATGTACAACCACTATGGAAATAGTTCTGGTGATGTCTAAGACGGATGGAAATTGAGCTGCCATACAACCCAGCAATCGCCCTACTGAGAAGGCAAGAGGCAAGAAACAAACCACAGCCAGACATCTGTGCTCCAGTGTTCATTGCAGCACAGTTCACAATTGCAAGGAGTTAGAAAAAACCCAAATTTCCATGAACTGATGAGTGGATTAAAAAACTGTGGTACATACATACAATGGAGTACTACACATCCCTAAAAAGCAGTGATGAACGTATGAAGCACATTACCGCATTGGAAGAACTGGAGGAAACCATGCTAAGCAAAGTAAGCCAAGCACAAAAGGATAAGTACAACATGAGTCTGCTGAGGTAAGCTTTAAAAAAAAAATACAAAAGGGGCATAGGGAAAAAACTATTGTATACAAACATTCCTGGGGCAAGGACCAGGTAATATGGCAGGGACCAGACCAAATACAGGGATAGATATGGTAGGCAACTAAAAAGGAGTTGGGGAAAGGGAAAAAATAATAATAATAAAGAAATGGGTAGCGGGGGCACAGGGTACTAACCCACCCAAGGGGAGGG
>NW_022111329.1:3763286-3779374 GCF_000313985.2 Echinops telfairi | reverse complement strand
TGGTGAGGACAATGAATGTACAAGTGTGCTTTACACAGTTGATATGTGTATGGATTGGGATGAGTTGTATGAGCCCCTAATAAAATGATTTAAAATAATGTAAAAGGGCCATAAGGAAAAAGCTACTGTATACAAACATTCCTGGGCTGAGGACCAGGTAATATGGCAGGGGCCAGACCAAATCCAGGGATACATATGGTAGCCAACTTAAAAGGGGTGGGTGGAGGGGAAAAAAAGAAAAGAAATGGGTAGCGGGGTCACAGGGCACTAACCCACCCAAGGGGAGGGTATTGTTTATATCTCCACAGGGAAAGAGGGACCAGGCTTCAACCCGGTGCTCCAAGATGTGAATACAACATGCTGGCATGGAGTAGGGAACCAGTGGAGAGGTCTGAGGGGCTGGCCCCAATCTCAACTACATGGACAGCTGTCCCTCCCCAGAGAAGAATTTATTTCAGATAACAGCACTGAAGCTGCAGCTCAGGGAGAGGGACATGTCTGATCATAGCACACGGGAGCAAATGAAGGGGGAGGAAGAGAGAGTGTAGCACATGGGGGCCCACCAAGCCTTGACGATGAGATTCTCGCTCAGAGCAGCCATTCCACAGAGAAGACCATATGGCTGGCCCCACTATGAGACAGAGCATCCCTCACTGACCCACGGCCTTACAGGGGACAACATTGCTGAATGGATTTAGGCTTCAGAGACAGCTTTGTAATTAAACTCGTTATTTGCCTCTCATGCTAAAACAAGGACAAGAAAGCAATGTAGGAGGAACATTAAGCAAGTAGGGCCAGGCCGATGCCCTTACTGCAGACTGTGTTCTGTGCCTTTCACCTGATCACTGCCTTGCACCCTATGGAGGGGCCCTTGACCAAGGGGAAAATGCACCACTTACTTGACCAAGCAGCCAGTTTTCTTGTTACACACTCCTTGGATTAAATCCACATGGAGAATGTTACCTTGTCCATGGTGATTAGCAAGGGACAAGCCTACTTTTATTTTCTGTGCACTCCTCATGTTCAGGGGAAGGACATAGACTTTATGCTTTTCTTCATATTTTTTTAAATTTATTTTTTATTTTTTTTTGCTTTTCTTCATATTAATGAAGAATCATTTCCTATATTCCATTTCCAAAGGGTTTTTGCTTCTGTGGTTGCCTTTTGCCTTATGTTCTGTTCATCTGTTCACCCAGAGTCCTTTTGGTAACTTGTAAATGACTGTGGATAGGGATTAACAGAAATCCAATTCCCAGATGTAAAGATTACTCAGATTCCCACTTCCCTACTTCTTAATCATCTAAGCATCCACCCACATGGTACCCTTTCTCCCTCTGCCCCAAGGTACCTGGAGCTAGGTCAGAACTCACAAGGTGAAAGATGTGGTCCTTCAGACTGTTCCCAAGTTCCTAAGACACCCTAAGTTGTAACCTGTTTGTTGGCTGCAAGTTCAGAGTTTTCCAACGGTTCCCTCAGGATGCCAATCATAAGCTTGAGGCCTCCCCTGGACTTCTAAACTTTCACCTACTGAACTCCACTATACCTTTGGGTTTGATAAATTGCTGCAACAACTCACAGAGCTCACAGAGGGTACTATGCTTACTATTACAGCTGTATTAAAGCAAACAGATAGGAATCAAGTTCACCATACAGAAGAGATGCATGGGTGAAATATGTAAGGGTTTACAACACTGAGCCTCTGTTTCCCAGAGAGGGTTTTATCAGGAAGCTCTTGGAGCCTCTGTGCTCAGAGCCTTTGCTTGTATCAATCATTGAGGTCACATTGCAAATGCATGACAGATTAAATCACGCCTCCCGAGATTAGTGGATATCAGGTACTGTTTGGTGTTTGTGGTCTGGCCAGTTCCACTCATTAGCACAAATCCTCAGGGGTGGTTGGGAGAGTGTAAGGGAATAAAAGCACCTCAGTAACTCAGGAAATGCCTAGGGTTATCTCTCAGGAACTAAGGACAAAGGTCAAATTATTAGTTTTGTGAAAGGATTTACCTTCCTTTAGCCTTACATACTTCTTGGACCAATATTGTAAGATAAGCACTTGGTGCTGCATGCATAAGGAAACTATTACCTGGCTATTTTCTTCTTGTTTTTTTGCCAGAGTATCATTAAGTTCCTTGCATAGATAAACCTAGGCCAGGCCAGAGAGAAAGAAAGGGGGAAGTTTATTGTGTGCTTCCTGGGAGGGATTCAGGGACTCCAGCAGGGAGTCAGAGAATCCTCGCTGTGGGGAAGAAGAGAAGAGAAGGTAAAGAACCGAGATATGGGAGCCCTGAATGCCCGGGCAAACTCCAAGGGCCCCCATTGGGGGAACCTGGGAAGTGTTTATCTGTGGTGGAGAGCAAGGTTTAAGCTGGTCAGGGTGGGGAGGAGGGTAAAGCAGTAAAGGGAGTGGCTAGAAACCGCAGGTGGGCAAATAAGGAGGATGGGGAGAGGATTCTCAGCTTCTGTCCAGGGCTCTAATGGGTCTCCGTCCATAAAAATTCTGAGGCAGGGTGGTGCTTTAATCATTCCGTTTGGCGCCCAGGCAGATGGCTCATTAATTTGCGGCCCCCTGGAATTATTGGTCCAATAGGGGCAGTCGGGCAGGCTATTCCTAATGTCCTCCAACCTGACTCAACATTACAAGTATCAACACAAATGAGGCTCTGTGATTATTTCCATTTAAGGATAATGCATATATCGGTGAACATTTATTATGGCCCTGTAACATATGTTCCAGGTTCGGCATTGGACTGTCAACCATAACGTCAGTGGTTCAAACACACCAGGCACTCTGCAAGAGAAAAATGAGACTTTACGGCCCTGGCAGCCCTGTAGGCAGGGTCATTGTAAGTGGGAATGGACTCAATAGCAGTAGGTTTGGTTTGGGTTTTGGAACTTGACTCTTAGGTTAGTTTTCTTTTTCTCTGTCGCCTTTAGGGGTCTTTGTACACATGCTGACAGAAAGCCAGAATTTGCCAATTTGTCATCCTTCCCACAGGTGAGAGCAGAGTAGTTGTTAGGATTCCCACTTAGAAGCCAAAGAACTCAAGTGCCCAGAAAGAGCTCAGCCATTGTTCCTCCCAGAGGTCAGTTGAGGTTAGGCATCTGTAGCCCATGTGCCTCCCACCGGTCCTGCCAACGGAGGCACCTTCTGACTAGTTGGAGACCAGCTAGGGAATGCTCAGATTACGGGGTTGAATGTGCTGCTGTGATGGCGTTTCCTGCCTCAGACAAAACTGGGACGGAGATTTTTAGGTGTTCTCCTTCCCCGTGTTAAACTCAAGTGTTGGCTTGAGCAACTTTTACCCGCCTACCATCTCTCTCCAGCAGTGTTGGGGAGTTAAGGGCATAGTGCTGAGGAGGTAGACAGATGAGTACAGTGGCTACTGCGAGAGGGGACTTAGGTTTTCTGAACGCAGGTGACAGGAGGACCCAGGGTCTGGGTCCTCATTATACCATAGAGCTGTGGCTCTCAACCTTCCTAATGCCACTGCCCTTTAATACAGTTCCTCATGTGGTGGCCCCCAACCATAAAATTATTTTCGTTGCTACTTCATAACTGTAATTTTGCTGTTATGAATAATAATGTAAATATCTGATACGCAGAATGTATTTTCACTGTTACAAATTGAACAGAATTAAATATAATTAAAGCATAGTGATTAATCACAAATCAATATGTAATTATATATTATGAAATATTTGTGTGTTTTCCAATGGTCTTAGGCTACCCCTGTGAAAGGGTCATTAGGCCCCTAAAGGGGTCACGACCCACAGGTTGAGAACCACTGCCATAGAGCCAACTGGATAGCCTGTACTCTGGGCTCTTATCACCTGTATGAGGCACTTTACTTTAGGGTCTTCTTGAGAGTTCATTTTGCCTAAACCGTTGTGGGTTAGAGGCACACAGGCAAGGTATGACGTGAGGAGGCATTTGGGGAAAGTTCTTAAAATTGGTATTGTTCTCCTCAGTTGCTCGTCCTGTCTCTCCATCCTCCCTGTCAAGACCACTCACATTTGGCCTGTCTGCAGAGCTAGGGGTATCCTGGTGACTTTCCAAGGTCAGTTTTTTTTCCCTTTAAATCATTTAATTAGGGGCACATACAACTGTTAATCACAATGCATACATAGGTCAATTGTGTAAAGCACATTTGTATATTCATTGCCCTCATCATTCTCAAAACATTTGCTCTCCACTTAAGCCCCTGGTTCAGCTCACTTTCCCCCTCCCTCCTTTCCCCCCCTCCCTCATGAACCCTTAATAATTTATAAATTATTTTGTCATATCTTTCACTGTCCGACATCTCCCTTCACCCACTTTTCTGTTGTCCGTCCTCCCAGGGAGGAGGTTAAATGTAGATCCTTGTAATCGGTTCCCCCTTTCCATCCCACCCACCCTCCACCCTCCCAATATTGCCACTCTCACCATTGGTCCTGGAAGGATCATCCTCCTTGGATTACCTGTGTTTCCAGTTCCTATCTGTACCAATGTACATCCTCTGGTCTACCCAGATTTGTAAGATAGAATTTGGATCATGATAGTGGGGGGGGAGGAAGCATTCAGGAATTGAGGAAAGTTGTATGTTTCATCATTGCTACACTGCACCCTGACTGGCTCATCTCTTCCCTGCGACCCTTCCATAAGGGGATATCCAATTGCCTACAGATAAGCTTTGGCTCTCCACTCCGCACTCCCCCTCATTCACCACCATGTTATGATTTTTTTGTTCTTTGATGCCTGATACCTGATCCCTTCAACACCTCATGATCACACAGGCTGGTGGGCTTCTTCCATGTGGACTTCGTTGCTTCTGAGCTAAATGGCTGCTTGTTTACCTTCAAGCCTTTAAGACCCCAAATGCTATATCTTTTTATAGCCGGGCACCATCAGCTCTTTTCACCACATTTGCTTATGCACCTGCTTTTTCTTTAGCGATTGTGTCAAGAAGGTGAGCATCATGGAATGCCAGTTAATAGAACAAAATGTTCTTGCATTGAGGAAGTACTTGAGTGGAGGTCCAATCTCTGTCTGCTACCTTAATACTACACCTATACATATATGCGCATAGATCTATTTCCACATCCTCATCTATAAATATATTTACATACGTACATGCCTTTATTTAGACCTCTATAGAGGCCCTTTGCCTCCTAGTTCTTTCCTCTATTTCCTTTGACTTTCCTCTTGACCCACTATCATCTTCATCCTTTATTTGGGTTTCAGTAATTCCTCTCCATTACATTTCCCTTGATCATGCGCTACCAGCCTGCTACACCCTCCTCTCCACCAGTTTGGATCACTTGTTGTTCCCTTGTCTCTGGGTTTGTTAACACCACTACCTTTCCCCCCACCTCCCCCTTTCCCATGTCCCCCGTTGTTGTTTTCTCCTCTAGATAGTTCATCCAGCCTATCTTATTTAGACAGACCTGTGGATATAACATATACAAAACGAGACAGAGCAAAACCAAGCAACAAAAGAAAACAAAACAAAAACAACAGTAAGCCCAAAACACAACAACAAAAAAGAAAAGCTTGTAGCTATTTCAAGGACTGTTTGTTGGCCTTTAGGAGTGTTTTCCAGTCCAGTCTGATGGGGTGCCAAGCCCTGGCCCAAAGTCTATTTTTGGTATTCCCTGGGGACTTCTCTTAGATCTCTCAGGGGGAGAGATATACCTCGGTCCTGGCTCCATGCGAGAAAGAATTCACACAGAAGACTGGTTTGTGATCCAACTGAGTTTTATGAGAGAAGTTTCAGGTTTACACAGGCACCCGCAGGGCTTATCACAAACGTGCAGCCTGCCTGGAAACTGCTCACAAAGTCACACGGTCAGCTCTGGGCTCCTGCCTTTTCAATTATTCCACAGGGAGGCGTGGTGGACCACCCTGGTGGACCCCATTGGCTGAATTGAATTCACCTGGTGTAAGTGGGCCAATCCAGGTGCAGCACCCACCCAGATATACCTGGTGGGAAACCTGAACCTCTGAACATGTGCAGTGTGCCACTCTTTTGTTTCCAGACCTCTGGGCATGTGTAATGGACACTTCAGCCCCTAAGCTAGACTACCTAACACTTCGTTGCTCTGTTCCCCTTGCTGTTCTGTTGCATGCCCTTAGTGCTTTGCCTGTTTGGTGGGATCAGATCGGGCGGAATTCCCATACTATGCCTCCAGTGTTGTCCCCTGTAGGGCTATGGGTCAGTGAGGGATGTCTTGTCTCATAGTGGGGCCAAATGGTCTTCTCTGTAGATTGGCTGCTCTGAGCGAGAATCTCGTCATCAAGGCTTGGTGGGCCAGGATGTGCTACACTCTCTCTTCCTCCCCCTTCATTTGCTCCCATGTGGTATGATCAGGCATGTCCCTCTCCCTGAGCTGCAGCTACAGTGCTGTTATCTGAAATAAATTCTCCTGTGTGGAGGGGCAGCTGTCCACGTAATTAGGATTAGAGCCAGCCCCTCAGACCTCTCCACTACTCCATGCCGGCATGTTGCATTCACATCTTGGAGCACCGGGTTGAAGCCTGGTCCCTCTTTCCCTGTGGAGATATAAACAATACCCTCCCTTTGAGTGGGTTAGTGCCCTGTGCCCCCACTACCCATTTATTTTCCCTTTTCTCCCCCTCCTTTTTAATTGGCTACTATATGTATCCCTAGATTTGATCTGGCCCCTGCCATACTACCTGGTCCTTGCCCCAGGAATGTTTGAATACAGTAGCTTTTTCCCTATGCCCCCTTTGCATTTTTTTTTTTTAAGTTTACCTCAGCGGACTCATGTTGTACTTGTCCTTTTGTGCTTGGCTTACTTCGCTTAGCATGATTTCTCCAGTTCTTCCCATGCGGCAATGTGCTTCATACATTCATCACTGCTTTTTAGCAATGCATAGTACTCCACTGTATATATGTACCACAGCTTTTTAATCCACTCGTCAGTTGATGGAAATTTGGGTGTTTCCAACTCCTTGCAATTGTGAACTGTGCTGCAATGAACATTGGAGCACAGATGTGTTTCTTGCTTCTTCTGGGTATATGCCCAGTAAGGGGATTGCTGGGACGTATGGTAGCTCAATTTCCATCTGTTTTAGATATCACCAGAACGATTTCCATAGTGGCTGTACATACCTACAGGTCCAACCAGCAGTGGATGAGAGTTCCTGTCTTACCACAGCCCTTCCAACACTTATTGCTTTCTGATTTTTTGAATTGGGTTATCTTTGAGGGTGTTAGGTGGTATCCCATTGTTGTTTTAATTTGCATTTCTCTTATGGCTAAAGATCGGGAACATTTTCTCATATGTTTATTGGCCATTCGGATTTCTGCCCCTGTGAAACTTCTGTTCAGGTCCTTTGCCCACCTCCGCAGTGGGCAATTAGTTTTTTTCTTTTTGGAAGCTAGCAGAGTATTGTAGATTTTAGTAATAAGGCCTTTGTCTGATGTGTCATTGCTAAAGATGTTTTCCCAGTCCGTGGGCTCTCTTATTACTCTCTTGGTGAATTCTTTCGATGTACACAGGTGTTTTATCTTCAGTATACCCCACTTGTCAATTTATACCTCCTCTGTGTTTGTGTCCTTCCTATTTCTAATCGTCTATGTGCTCTCCTGGGTCAGTCTTATGAGCAACCTGGATCCTGGCCCCCAAGTGATGGGTGGATCACTCCTACACGGGCGGGGCCTTGAGGCTGAAGAGGTGGGAGGATGTTGTGTCTGTCTGTGTAGCAGCACAGGAAAGTGTTAGCAGGAATGTGAATGTTTGCTTGCCTGTGTGTACTAGGTATTCTCCTGGAACTCCGCTTTTTCAAAAAAGTTATACAGAGTTCTAAGAGCTCTGGTGGCATAGTAGTTATGGGTTGAGCTGCTAGCCACAACGTCAGCAGTTCAAAACTACCAGCTACTCCGCAGGAGAAAGTTGATATTCTCCAATTCCACTAAAAGTTACAGTCTCAGAAACCCATAGGGGTAAGTTTACCCTCTTCTATAGGATCACCGTGAGTTGGAACTAACTTGATAGCCATGATTGGTGAGTGAGTGTGTAGAGTTTTGCTCAACCGCCCACAACACCTTCATTAAAACTCTGTGACACATGCACATCATCCTGCACTCAGGGTTCCAGACAACACTTCTGCTTACATGACAGCATTTGAGCAGCATCTTTTTTCATTCATATATATACACATTCATACACACACATATTTATTGGGACAATCCAACTATAATACAATTCAATAGTTCAGTCATATAAAAAGTATTGTGCAGTCATTACCACAATCAATTTTAGAACATTGTCTTTTTTTGTACTCCTTATTATTAGTTCCCCATTTTCCCCCATCCTCCTCTGGATCCTCCTCTGCCTTGCCCCCAAGGAACTATTAATCCAGTTATCTTCTCTATAGGTTTGCCCATCCTGGATTTCATATACTGAAAATCATATGGAAATACAAAACAGTCAAAAAAAGCTAATAACAATAAAAGAGAAAAACCCCAGTTGGAAGAAAAAAAAAACCCCAAATTATAAACACTTTAAAAGAAGTCAAAAGGGAGATTAAATGATAAGGTGTTAGATTTTAACCTAGTTACATCTGTCATAATCAGCTTTCCAATGTGTTCTGTGTGGTAGCAGGGTTACTTATTTCCCTTGGTCTGTGTTCAGAGGGGTTCACTGGAGGCTTCATCCACATGTATTTAACCCCCTTCCATTTTTTTTTTATAAACTGTTATAATTTTTAGATGTGTCTAAAAGGAGATCAAGTCAGAGTTTACAGCATCTTCTACTTGATTGTGATGTCTTACCTCTGTCTCGAGCAGACACTAAGTCAGGCCCACCTGTCTTCTGTTCACGTTCTCACTCACATACATTGACAGTACAGAGACCGGCGTACATTAATGCACTAGACCATATATGCACATAGCTCATATATTCATGCTCATATATTCATAGACCATATATTCATGCTCTCCCAGACCCACAGGTACTCACTCGTTCACTCAGACAGTCTCACATGGACTCATGCGCACTGACCACTCAGCCATACCTGTAAATATCTCAGTGTATGTCTGAGCATAATGTCAAAACTCGCCAATAGTTTCTCAATATAAAATATCCAGTCATTATTCACATTTCCAAGTAGGTATGTACCTATGTGTATGTGTATACTTTTGTGTACAGTAATCTGAGGAGCCCTGGTGGCTTAGTGGGTTACACATTGAGCTGCTAACGGAAAGTTCAGCAGTTCAAGCCTACCACCTGCTCTGTGGGAGAAAGATTTGTTCAAAAGGGCATTTCTTCCATGTTCCATGAGGTCCCAGTGAGTAGGAATCAACTTGAGGGCAGTGAGTTTGGTTTTCAGTGTGGTAGACTGAGTGTGTGTATTTTTAATCATAAAGATTAATGGAGGACTGTATTAGCTCCCTAAGCTTGTACGTCATGCTGACTCTATGAGGAAGCTTATTATGTGTTGCAACATGTAGCCCGCAGAGACTGGAAGCATAAAGTAATTTGTGCCAGTGGTGGTTTTGCTATTGATGTAAATGACTGTGTGTGTATTTAATATTACCAGGATGCCATGAATCATAGCTAGTTAGTATTGTTCTGCTATTGTAACATTTGTTTTTCTTTTCTTCCCTCCATTCCTTCTTATTCCTCTGGGACTGTTCTGTCTCTAGCTGCACGTAACTACTGAGCACTTGAAAGCTCCCAACTGAGATGTTTGCTATAAATATAAAGTCCCTTGGATTTCAATTACTTTTAATTTGAGAGAAAAAGCAAAATCTTTCTAATACTTTTATATATTAATTATGTCTTGAAATGATCATTTGGATATATTGTTGTTAGGTGCCATTGCATAGGATGTAATTCATAGTGACCCTGTGTACAACAAAATAAAACACAGCCCAGTTCAACGCTATCCTCACATTCTTTGCTGTGCTTAAGCCTATTGTTACAACAATTATGCCAATCCATCTCATTATTTTTCTTTTTGAAGACCCTCAACTTTATCTAACACCTGTCATTCTCCAGGGCCAATTCCTCCTGATAATATACATGAGACAAAGTCTGGCCATCCTCACTTCTAAGGAGCATTCTGGCTGTACTTCTTCCAAGACAGATGTGCTCATTCTTCTGTCAGAATGTATATTTAGTATTCTTTGCAAACACCCTATGTCAAAGGCATCAATTCTTCTCTGGTCTTCTTTATTCATTGTCCACCTTTCACACGAATATGAGGTGACTGAAACACTATGGCTTGGACCAAACATATCTTAGTCGTCGAAGTAATCTTTGTTTTGTAATGTTTTTTTTAACCATTTTATTGGGGGCTTGTACAATTCTTCTCACAATCCATACCGTTTTGTAATGTTTCAAAGAGGTCCCTAGCCCCAGGTTAGTTTGATTCATGACTGCTGCTGCTTATGAGTGTTAATTATGGATCAAATAAAAGGAAATCCTGGACAACTTTCATCTTTTCTCCACTTATCATGATGTAGCTTACGGGTCCAATTGTGTGGAAGTTTGTTTTCTTTACTTTGAGATGTACTCCATACTGAAGGTTGTAGTCATTGATCTTTGTCACTAAGTACTTCAAGTTCTCCTGGCTTTCAGCGAGTAAGGTTATGTCATCTGCATATTACTGCAGATTTTTTAAAAGAATATATTGAGCCCAAGAAGCTGTTAGAAATCAATTCCATAGTTTTCATGAAAATGATTCAATTAGATTTCTCTATAACTATAAAACTGCATATAAAAATTCTTGATAGTATTTTATGATCCTTCATTTTCTTAAATAGGGACTGTATTTCGTCATGCAGAATAGGTAGAGAAGATATCTAAAATATATTTTCTTTGGAAGAATAAGATCACATGAGAGACAAATACATCTTCAGATATTTCATTTCAAACTTCAGTAATCCCTAGACCCTGAAATAGTTGCAAACTCATAGTAGGGATTTATGCATATGGGGTTAAGTAGAGTAGTTGGGTGAAAAATCAATCAACTTTTCATTATTTTGTGGAAATGATTTACCCAGGAGATAGCAACTCTCTTAACAATCAGTGTAAAATCATGCATGTTGATTTCATCAGCTTGCTTTTATTACTAACTGAAACTTCGTGTACTTGTTTTTTGTAATTTAATGATAAGTACCTTTACTTAATTTAATTAAATGTTTTAATATTTGAAGTGGGGAAGGGCATTGATTAGGACTGCTTATTCTTCTGGGTTTTATCCCTATCTTTACCTTCTGCCACCATCTTGTTATGCAGTATCCTTGTGAGTTTGTGGGAATCTCTGGTGGAGGTGGGAAGGGCACTGTGCATCTCTCACCTAACTTGTATAATTGGTGTCCCTCTCTACATCTTTACAGTACATTTCCCTTAAACCTTCTACTTCTCATACTACTTGCCCTTTTATCTAATGTTGCTGTAATAGAAATTTATTCTCTCACATTGTAAGGGACTAGTTTGGATTCAGGCACCAGCTGTCAGGGAATGTCTTTGTCTCATTTTAAAAAGAAGTCTGTGCCCTTTCTTTGTCTTAGCCTCAGTCTTTCCCCGAGTATAGGAGATTCTCAACACAGAGATCCTGGATACAGAGGACATGTTCTACTCCCAGCTGGAAGTATTCCAAAGCTTGACAGTACTCAGCCCCCTCACCTCTCTCTCCTTTTTCCTCTTCTAACATAAACAATGTGACTCAAGCAATGGTGTAACTTGAGCAAGGATATTAATTTGAATAAGGGTAGGACTTGAGTCATACCCTCTTGTAAGACTGTTAGTCAATGTACAGTTCACCCTACTCTTGCCTCATTAACATAGTACCAAAAAAAACAAAACCCACTACCATCAAGTCATTTTAAACTCATGATACCTTTATTATATAGAGCAGTGATTCTCAATGTTCCTAATGCCACAACCCTTTCATACAGTTCCTCATGTAGTGATGACCCCCCAACCATAAAATTATTTTCACTGCTACTTCACAACTGTAATTTTGCTACTGTTATGAATCGGGCAACCCCTGTGAAAGGGTCAGTCGACCCCCCCTAAAGATCGCAACCCACAGGTTAAGAACCTTTGATATAGGGTTCCAGAGACAATAAATCTTTATGGGAGCACTCAGCCTCATCTTTCTCCCAAGGAGAAGCCATGATTAGCAGCCCATTGCCTAGCACCACAGAGTTTAGAATCTGCAGTGCATATTACAAAGCAGAGGATAGTTACATGAGATCACAAAATGGAAGACAATACGGGGAATCATGTCATACCCAAATTGACATATTCTGAGGGGACTCAATTCATTCTATAACACTACTTGTTATCTTTGTCTTTTTGATTGAACTTCTGCAAGCTTCTTTCCTGCAGAGTAGATATGGTGAGCTTTGTAAATCTGACTTCCTATATAAATATTTTTTAACTTCAGGTTCTCTAATCTTTCCTGCTCCCAGAATACTTGTAAACACTTTGCTCCCAATAACCTCTCCCTGAATGATTAATTTTACAGATAATATCACTATGACTTCTTTGAGGCCAGGAAATGTTCTGTTCTCAGACCTCCTTCAGTAAACAGCTGTGGTTCAGTTTGGCCAGATTCATTAAACACCTTATTCATTAAACACCTTATTCCAAGAAACCATTGCTGCTGATAAACCATATCTCTATCCTGCCCAAGTAAAGAGGGCTGGACAGAGAGAGCTAAGAATGGAGTCCAAAGGCACAGAAAGGGAGGGTGGCATGGCTGTCATTGTCCCCATTAACCACAATGGGAAGCTTGTTGGGTGGTGCAGTACTTTGTATTTTGCTGTCTATGAAACAGTCATTATGGACTAGTATATGTGCATATGAACTCACTAAACCACACTCATGTGTGATTCACTTAGATATTTAATGTTGTATTCACCTCCTTCCCAAGTTTTTATTTGTTTAAGCCTTGGAAAAAGTCCACTATATTGATTTACTCAGATTTCGATTTCTAATTTGGTCTCTAATTTGTGATGAAGAGCATGTGCTTACCAGGCATGATATTTGGTTTTGCCTCTTAATGACCATGTGACTTTGTGCCACTCAAGCAGAATTAGGATCCATCAAACAGAATTAGGACCCACACTACTCTATGATCTTATGTTAACTGATAACATTTTCAAAAGTTAGGCATAAAAGGCTAGAAGGTCTGTTTCAAAACCATCAACTGCTCTTCAGAAGAATGATGAGACTGCTCTTGTAAAGATTTACAGTCTTTTTAAAGTTAAATATTTTTAATCCTATTTTTCAACAGCTTTGTTGGCACATAATCCATATGTCATCTGATTCAGCGGTTCAATCACATAAAGAAGAGTTGTATGATCATCACCACAATCAGTTGTAGAACCTTATCTTCATTCTTGTACTCATGAGTTCCCCATTTATTGAGAATCCTGTGGTCCGTATCAGCTCAATGGCAGTGGGTTTAGTTTGGGGTATTGCCAAACAAGGTCATGTACAAAGGTACCAGGGTGTCTGTCTTTTTAGTCATTTGATTACCATCATCATGGGTTAGGTATATAGACTATTGAGAGATGAGGTGAGGCTGGCGGGTAAATAACTTGAGATATGGAGTTTTACTGCTGGAGTGATCATGGAATTCCCTTCTCTTTTTTTCTCCTTTAGCTGACCTGGATTTCAGAGAGCTTTCCCAGAAAAACATGGCCCTGGGGTTCCCAGGCATATTGCTGGTAGAGCGCCACTGGAAACTGTTTGAATCTGGGAGGGGCAGGAAGGCACGCAGCTCAGGCCTGTGATGGAGGAGGTGGAGCCCTGAAGCTGAACTAGAGCTGTGGCCTGCTTCCTTCTTCCTGGGTTACAAGCTGGTGACTGGAAAGCAGATCCCTTAGTGAGCTGTCTTCTTGGCAGACAAACATTTGATAGCCCAGCCAACAAGCTGAATGCAGCCTTCTGGGACAGCAGCTTTGAATTGGCTATGAAAGAGGCTGCTCTTCCCAGAAAGAAATGCACTTTTTCCCTTTTCTCTCCAAACATGTATTCTGTCATTTCTTGTAAGTTGTCAGGTTGTGGAGTTTCACTTTGTGTTTGTCTCCCCGGCAGGCAGTTTTGGTGAATAACATCACCACAGGGGAGAGGTTCATCAGGACCCTGCAAGGTAAGCCCAGACACCCTACACCAAAGTTTCCTCTGTCCTCCCCTCCATTCTTGGGTAGATCCCTTATTATAATCTGATGATGAGTAGTAACTGAGCAATTAAGTAACCTTTAGTTTCTTCTTTCTGCCTAAATACATTTCCTTAAATGTACTTTTCTTTTAAAATTATTGTTGAATGAATATACATTTCTAGCTGTTACGGAATTCAGACTCTCATCCTGTTCACATATATGTGTGTGTGTATTGTATGTGTGTTTATATGTGTATGTGCATGCACATATATAAAGAAAGGAATGGCTCTTCTGAGGAATTGGCCACTGAAAACCTTATGGAAAGCATTGCAACATTGCCAGATACCGAAAACCTCATAAATAGAAACAGACTATCAGTAGGCACTCAAAATATGACCAAAGAGGAGCTGCCTTCTCAAAGTACTTGACCATAATGACATGAATGTTGTATAGCATTCAGGAGTAAAGCCTTTGCGACCTTCATTTGTTGATGGGGCATAACTCAAAATGAGAAAAAAGCTGCAAACATCAATTCTTAATTAGAACTTGGAATATATTAAGTTTGCATCTAAGAAATTTGGGAGCTGTAAATAATGAAATGAAACAAATAAAGATAGATATTTTAGGTGGTAGTTGCTGAAATGGACTTGGATTGGCCATTTGGAATCCGAAAAGCATGTTTTACGGCACTGTAAATGACAGATTCAAGAGGAATGGCAGCATACTCATCATCAAAAAGGACATTTCAAGATCCTGAAATGCTGAATTACAATGCTGTCTGTGATAAGATAATATCTATTTGCATACAAATAAATTCAATTAGTACAACTATTATTCAAGTTTACATGCCAACTATTACAACGAATTATGCAGAAATTGGATTTTACCAATGTTTCCATCTAAAATTGATCAAACATGCAATCAGAATGCAAAAGTTGAAAGGAAAAGAGGAACAATAGTTGGGGAAATATGGTCTTAGTGATAAAAATCAAAGCTGGAGATCACCTGGTAGAATTCTGCAAGACCAATGACTTGTTCATAGAAAAATCTTTTTCCAACAAAGTGGTGACTGTCCATGTGGACTTATCCAGATGGGATCCACAGAAATTAAATGGATTATGTCTGTAGGAAAAGATTATGGAGAAGCTGAATATCAGCTAAATGGAGGCCAGTGGTAGTCTGTGGAACAAACTGTCAATCACTCATAAGTAGGTTCAGAATAAAGCCGAAGAAAATTTAAATAAGTCTACAAAAGACCTTGAATAGATCCCACCTGGATTTTTAAAAATCATTTTATTAGGGGCTCATACAACTCTTATCACAATCCATACATCCATTAATTGTATAAAGCATATTTGTACATTCGTTGCCCTAATCATTCTCAAAACATTTGCTCTTCACTTAAGCCCTTGGCATCAGCTCATTTTTCCCCCACTCCCTCCCCACTCCTCCTTCCCTCATGCACCCTTGCTAATTTATAAATTATTTTGTCAGATCTGGCACTGTCCGACATCTCCCTTCACCCACTTTTCTGTTGTCTGTCCCCCAGGGAGGAGGTTATAAGTAGATCCCTGTAATCGGTTCCCCCTTTCCACTCCACCCTCCTTGTACCATCCCGGTATCGCCACTCTCACCACTGGTCCTAAAGGGATCATCTGTCCTGGATTTCCTGTGGTTCCAGTGGTCTAACCAGATTTATAAGGTATAATTGAGATGATAGTGGGAGTGGAGGAAGCATTTAGGAACTAGAAGAAAGTTGTTTGTTTCATTGTTGCTACACTACACCCTGACTGACTCATCTCCTCCCCATGAACCTTCTGTAAGGGGAAGTCCAGTTGCCTAGAGATGGGTTTTGGGTCTCCAATCCCTACCCCCCTCATTCACAACGATGGGATTTTTTGTTCTTTGATGCCTGATAACTGATTCCTTGGACACCTCGTGATCACACAGGCTGGTGTG
>NW_022111329.1:3754180-3760565 GCF_000313985.2 Echinops telfairi | reverse complement strand
CTATTTCCGATAGCCTATGTGCCAAAGTTCTCAAGTTGGTCCCAATTCCCTCATTGATGGCCCTAATAGTTTGGCATTTAAATTCAAGGTCTATGATCCACCTTGAGTTTATTCTTGTGCATGGAGTGAGATAAGGGTCTTGCTTCATTTTTCTGCAGGTAGATATCCATTTTTTCCAGCACCACTCGTTGAAGAGGGCATTTGCTTCCCATTGGATATTTTTTGGGCCCTTATCCAAGATCAGTTGTCTGTATGCTGATGATTTTAATTCTGGGTTTTCAGTTCTTTTCCATTGGTCTTTGTGTCTGTCATACCAATACAATGCAGTTTTGACAACTGTCGCTGTATAATATGTACTAATTCAGGTAGAACAAGCCCTCCCACTGTGTCCTTCTTCTTGAGGAGTTCTCTGCTAATTCTGGGCTTCTTCCCTCTCTCTATGAAGTTGGTAATCAGTTTTTCCATTTCTTTGAAGAAAGTAGAGGATAATTGTATCAGGATTGCATTAAACTTATATAGTCCCTTAGGCAGAAGTGACATCTTCACTATATTTTCTTCCAATCCACGAACATGGTATATTCTTCCATTTGTTGAGGTCACTCTTGGTTTCTTGTAATAGTATTCTGTAGTTATCCTCATATAGTTCTTTTGTTCTTTTAGTCAGGTATATCCCTAGATATTTCAGTTTGTGCTTGGCTATTGTGAAGGGTACCACCTTTTTTATCTCTTCTGTGGTCTTATCCAATGTGTATAGCAGTCCGATGGACTTCTGTTTGTTGATCTTGTATCCTTCCACTCCGCCAAACTCCTCTATTGCTTCCAGTACTCCCCCTGTGGAGCTTTTGGGATTTTCCATATATAAAATCATATTATCTGCAAATAATGATAGTTTCATGTCTTCCTTCCCCAGATGAATGTCTTTGATGTCCATTCTTTGCCTTATACTGTTAGCTAAAACCTCCAGTACGATGTTAAATAAGAGTGGGGACAAGGGGCCTCCTTGTCTGGACCCCCTTTTCAGTCTTTTCTCCATTGACTACCATGTTGGCTGTTGGTTTTTCATATATAGCTTGTATTGTCTTGAGGAATTTTCCTTCCATTCCTACCTATCTTCTCAAGTGTCTTAAACAGGAATTGGGTGTTGGATGTTGTCGAATGCTTTTCCTGCATCTATCCATATTATCATAGTTTTTCATGTCAATGTGGCGAATGACACTAATGCCCACCTGAATTTTTAGAACAGTTCAAGACTAAGATTTGAGTCAGTCAACACTAGTGGTAGAAGACCTGGTAAGCTGTGGAATGACATCAGGACTGTCATACATGAAGAAGAACAAATTATCTAAAATTGATGGCGAGGAGAGCATACGATGCCTGGTAGGACTTGATCAAATGCAGTGTAGTCAAGGGGAATTAATGAAAGCCAAATGAAAGTCAAACATAATAGTGGGACAAGAAGAAAGTAAAAGGAAATAGAGGAAAGAACTAGGAGGCAAAGAACATATATAGAGTCATGTGCATATGTAACTACATTTATATATAAGGACATGGAAATAGATCCATGTACATATATTTATATGTTAAGAATTAAGGTAGCAGACAGACATTGGGCCTCTGCTCAAGTACTCCCTCAATGCAAGAACACTTTGTTCTAATAACTCAGCATTCTGTGATGCTCACCTTCCCAACTCAATCGTTAAAGACAAAATGGGTGCATAAGCAAATGTGGTGAAGAAAGCTGATGGTGCCCGGCTATCAAAAGATATAGCATCTGGGGTCTTAAAGGCTTTAAGATAAACAAATGGTCATCTAGCTGAGAAGCAACAAACCCCATATCGAAGAAGCACGCCAGCCTGTGTGATCATGAGGTGTCGATGGGATCAGGTGGGATCAGGTGTCAGGCATCAAAGACCCAGAACAAGAAACCATAGCAATGTGAGTGAGGGGAGGGTAAAGTGGAGACCAAAAGGCCATCTGTAGACAATTGGACATCCCCTCACAGAAGGGTCACAAGGAAGAGACGAGCCAGTCAGGGTGCCAGTCACTGATGAAACATACAACTTTCCTCTAATTCTACCTTTCAAATCCGGCTAGACCAGAGCATGAACACTGGGACAGCTAAGAGCTCACAATGCAGGAAATCCAGCACAGATAACCCCTCAGGGATAAACCCCAATAATGAGAGTAGTAATACCAGGAGGGTAGGAGGAAGGAGGGAGTAGAAAGGGGGAACCAATCACAGTGATCGACATATAACACCCCCCCCCCCCCCCCCCCACCCTCCCACCGCAGGGGGACGAACAACAGAAAAGTGGGTGAAGGGAGACAGCAGTCGGTATAAGACATGAAAAAAATAATAATTTATAAATTATCAGTGGTTCATGAGGGAGGGAGTATGGAGGAAGGAAGGAAAAAATAGCTGATATCAAGGACTCAAGTAGAAAGAAAATGTTTTGAAAATGATAATGGCAACATATGTTCAAATGTGCTTGACACAATGGATGGATGGATGTAATAGAGTGTGATAATAAGAGTGTAATAAGACTGTGATAAGAGTTGTAAGAGTCCCCAGTAAAATGATTGAAAGGAAAAAAAAGGTAAGAAAGAGAAGACCAAAGTGGATGTCAAAAGAGACTCTGAAATTTGCTTTTAATTATAGAGTAGCTAAGGCAAATGGCAGATATGATGAAGTGAAAGAGCTGAACAGAAATTTTCAAAGGGCAGCTCGAGAAGTCAAAATCAAATATTATAATGGAAATGTGCAAAGACCTAGAGTTAGAAAACCAAAAGGGAGGAACACACTCAGCATATCTGAAACTTAGAGAATTAAGGAAAAATTCAAGCCTCAAGTTGCAATATAGAAAGATTCCATGAGTAAAATACTGAATAATGTATGAACTGTCAAGAAAAGATGGAAACAATCCACAGTCACTATACCAAAAAGAACTAGTTGGCATTCAACCATTTCAAGAGGTAGCATATGACCAAGAACCAATGATGCTGAAGGAAGAAATTCAAGCTGCGCTACTGAAAGCATTAGCCAAAAACAAAGCCCCAGGAATTGATGGATTACCAATTGAAATGTTTCAACAGGCTGATGAAGCACTGGAAGCACTCACTCATCTATGCCAGGTTATTTGGAAGGCAGCTACTTAGTCAACTGGAAGAGTTCCATATTTGTTCCCATTCCCAAGAAGGGTGACACAACAGAATCTCAAATTATAGAACAATATCATTAATATCACGTGCAAGTAAACGTTTGCTGAAGATCATCCAGCAATAATTATAGCAGTACATTGACAAGAAACTGCCCGAAGTTCAGACCAGATTCAGCAAAAGCAGCAATGGTATAAGAGATATCATTACTGATGTCAGATGGATCTTGGCTGAAAGCCGAAAATACTAGAGATATGTTTACTTGTGTTTTATTTATTATGCCAAGGTATTCAACTGTGTGGGCCACAACAAACTATGGATAGCCTTGAGAATAAAGGGAATTCCAACACTTCACTGTGCTCATGTGAAACTTGTGCATGGATCAAGGGGCAGTTGTGTAAACAAAATAGGGGAATACTGCATGGTTTACAATCCCAAAAGGTGCACTTGGGTTGTAGCCTACTTATTCAGTCTCCATACAGAGAAGCCTGGCTTATATGAAAAAGAATGTTGCATCCGGCACTCCACAAGAATGAGATCATACAGTATTTGTCTTCTTGTGTCTGCCTTCTTTAACTCAGCATGATCTTTTTTCAGGTTCATCCATATTGTATCATGTATCAAAACATAATTTCTTTTTATGGCTGAGTAATACTACCTTTTATGTGTATACCACATTTTAAAAAAGTTTTCATCCCATGGGTTATTCTCATCTTTTGGCTATTGAGCAAAATGTGTTTGAGGTGGATCCATGCTGTTGCATCTATCAGCAGTTCTTGCAACCTTTCATTTTATTTTACTTTCTTTCTCCCTAAGAGCCTGATAGGTCCAGTGTTCTGAGAGCAAACCTTGGGGCAGTGGTGTCCATGCAGGACTGGGTGTGAGGTCTTGGTGCTAGACCTACATATCACCCGGCTGCCCCTGGTGTGGCCCTTTGTTCAGTGGCTGCTCTTCCAGACTGATCTCTTGGGATCCAAGTCCTTAGGGCAGTGTGGATGGGGCAGGTGACTTCTCACAAAGAGAACATGCTGCCTAGATAACAGAACTGCTGGTTGAATGACTACAGGGCCTCAGAGGACAGCTGGACTGTAAACAAGCAACAAGGGAATAATGGTGGTGTGTGGCCTGGGCAGTATGTTGGGCAATGCTGGCTGCTTATCTGATACAATGTATAGCTCAAGTGTATGGCCTGGTGGGCCAGCTTGGGCTTGTTTATTTAAGAAACAGGCAAATCGAACTTCCTCGTTCATGTAAGGGCATTTGACAAAGAATCAAGATGCAGGTTCCTGTAAGAGTAGCACTGTGGCTGGAGTGTGGCGAATCCTGGGCAAAGGCTGTGCTTCTGTCCTCTGTGCTTGGGTGTGATGTGTGTTCTGCACCCAACCACTAGCCTACAGAAGGACACTTGGAAATCATCCAGTAAAACAATGAAATAAAGGCCTGGAGATCTGCTTCCTTAAAGATTCCCTAAAGCCCCATGGAGCAAATGAGTTGGAATCCACTTGATGGTAGAGGGTTTCTTTCCCTTCCCCACCCCCACCCCCAGCATATTTATTGGCAAATCATTCACATATCATACACTTTGGTGGTTCAGTCACATCAAGGAGAGTTGTACAATCATCACCACAATCGGCTTTAGAACATTTTCTTCATTCTTGTGCTCATCATAATTATCCCCCACTTCCCTGTCATACCTCAAGGAACCATTAAAACACCAACCCCACCCCTCACCCCCGAAAACCAACAGGAATAACAAATTAAAACCTCAATTGAAAAGAAAGCAGAAAATATTAAAAAACTAGAACACATTTAAATGGATCATAAGGGAGATCAAATGATAGGGTGCCAAATTTTAACCTAACTGCAACTGCAACAATCCACTTCCCAGTGCATTCTGCTTCAGGCGTTTGTATCTAGTTTTGTTTTTGGTTTGCTATTGTCCTGTTATGGTGAATAGCACAAAAGCTGTGTCAGTGACCTGTGTAATTTCTTGTCCTCCTCCTCAGACCAGCTGAAGGCCCTGCAAAGGAATTATGGCAAGCTGCAGCAGGATGTTCTCCAGTTTCAGAAGAACCAGACCAACCTGGAGAGGAAGTTCTCCTATGACCTGTAAGTGTGAGGCCCATGGAAGCCAGCAGGTTTTAAGCTGAGGGCTCTGGGCAGAGACCGGTGTGAGGCTCACCCACTCTTCTGGTTATAGAGCATGAGCCAGTCTGGGGGCAAACAGAGCCCTGGAAGGAAGGTACACCCTCTTCTAGGGTGTATAGCCCTTAGGAACAGTGGGTTTTATTTTGTGTCAACAGTGCTCCATGAAGTCATGGAAAAGTGTTAGCCAGTGGGCTCATAATACAAACAAAATAAATAAAGGTGTGTGTTTATACACACAACATGCACATGTGCGTGGCTGTTATCCTTAATAGGAAGTGACTTAGCCAAACTATCACTGTGGTGACAAGCCTATGTAAAGAGCAGGTGTTCTGGTTACCTCGGCAATCTGGAATCTTTAAAGATGTGTTCCTAAAGGGGACTCTGACGTGACTGCAATCACACCTGTAGAAGGCACATTGGCAAAGCTTCAAGACCATCCATCACTGGGTGTTGGCACTGTGGCGTTTTGTTTTCTGAGGTGTGTCAGGTATCTTTCTAATTTTCTTCCCCTTTGGTTAGAACCAAGTGTTTTCAGAATCAAAATAGAACAATTTACTTTTTAAAAAGTGGGTTTAAACTACAAATAATCTAATTAACTCAAAACATTCACTGCAATCGAGCCAAAACTGATTCATAGCAACCACCTGTGGATTTCTGAGATTGTAACTGTTCACAGGACTAAGTAAGCCCAGTCTTTCTCCCTCGGAGCTACTGTGGTTTCAAACTGCTGACCATTCAGATCACAGCCCAATGTTTATCTGCTATACCACCAGGGCTCCAGTGAGTCTAAGACAAGTGTATTACTGAGAGAACTTGCCTGCAGTCATCCACTGATTACAGAGACATGTTTAAAATGCTTGTTTGGAATCAACCTGTGCATGTGTAAACTGGAGCCATAATAATAGTACTTTTTTACTTACTCTGGTAGCCTTAGTGTATAAATTGCCAAGTTAATTTCTGTAAGAAGTTTACTCTTCTGTACTGTCACCAGCATTGTAAGAGAATAGCAGTTTCCCACACCAGTTGGTCTGATGGTGCTTCCATGTATTCTTTTTTGTTTTGTTTTGTTTTCTTTTTTTTT
>NW_022111329.1:3751292-3753770 GCF_000313985.2 Echinops telfairi | reverse complement strand
GTATTTTCAGCTCCTATCTGTACCAGTGTACATCCTCTGGTCTAGCCAGACCTGCAAGGCCGAATTCGAGTCATGGTAGTGGGAGTGGGGAGGAAACATTTAGGAACTAGATTATCTTCTCACAATAATGTCTTCCTGGCCCCTTCAAACCCAATTACAACAGAAAACACAAAGGCTCAAGTACATCCCTGGGCAAGGGCATAAAGTCAGGACAAAGGAATATCATTAGAGGGTAGGCATGCAGAAACTCAGCTGGGCCAGTTTTGTTCTTCAGGGGACACTCTTGGTCATTACAACTGGTGGGGATTTGGGGAATGTTACTATGGCATCCAGTGCCTAGAGGCCAGGGCTGCAGCTAAGCATTCTTACTGTGCACAGGGCAGTCCCCACAACAAAGTACCTAGTCCAAAATGTCAATTTTGCTAAGGTTGAAAAGCCCTTAGCTAGGCAAACAGACAAAAATGAAACACCCTGGTTTATGTTTCATCCTTAAAAGATACTTTAATGCAAATATTTCCCTTCCATTGACTAAACCTAAAATATCTGTGAATGGCTTGCTTGGGAAGTCTTGTTGACCTTCCAGATCAGTTCAGCCTAGTGACCCAGAAGGGATTGGAATAATCTCCCCTAGGTGGGGCTTGCCTTTCTGCCTTTGCTCTCTCTCGGACCCAGATGCACATCTCACAGTAGCTTCCTTATTTACAAAAGGAGGGAGTATGTCGAGAGTTCTAGGAGCAATCATATCAGCTCTGATGTTGGATGAGAGTAATAGTTCAGCAGAAAGCTGAAACTGACTTCCTTTCCCCCACCTCCCCCTTTCCCCTGTGCCCCCTCAAACCATCAGTCCCGTTGTTTTCTCCTCCAGATTGTTTATCCTGCCTATCTTATCTAGATAGACCTGCAGAGATAATAATATGCACAAAAAACAAGTCACAGCAAAACAAAGCAAAAAAAGAAAACAGGGACAAGGGAACAACAAGTGATCCAAAATCGATGGCCAGGAGGTATAGGAGGCCTGGTAGGGCTTGATCAAGGGCAATGTAGCCTAGAGGAATTAATGAAAGCTGAATGAAGGCCAAACATGATAGTGGGACAAGAGGAAAGGAAAGGGTGCCCAGCTATTAAAAGATATAGCATTTGGGGTGTTAAAAGCTTGAAGATAAACAAGCAGCCATCTAGCTGAGCAGCAACCAAGGCCACATTGAAGTAGCACACCAGCCTGGGTGATCACGAGGTGTCAAAGGGATCAGGTTTCAGGCATCAAAGAAGGAAAAATCAAATCGTTGTGTGCTCTCCTTCCCAATATGATTACTGAGGATAAATGGGGGCATAAGCAAATGTGGTGAAGAAAGCTGATGGTGCCTGGTTATCAAAAGATATACCGTCTGGGGTCTTAAAGGCTTCAAGGTAAACAAGTGGTGATCTAGCACAGAAGTATCAAAGCCCACATAGAAGAAGCACACCAGCCTGTGTGATCACGAGGTATCGAAGGGATCAGGTATCAGGCATCATCATTGTGAATAAGGGGGAGTGCTGACTGGGGACCCAAAGCACATCTGTTGGCAACTGGACATCCCCTTACAGAAGGGTCTCAGGGAGGAGACGAGGCAGTCAGGGTGCAGTGAAGCAACGATGAAACATACAACTTTCCTCTAGTTCTTAAATGCTTCCTACCCCCCAACTATCCTAATCCCAATTCCACCTTACAAATCTAGCTGGACCAGAACATGGTACATATAGGAACTGGAAACACAGGGAATACAGGACAGATGATCCCTTCAGGACCAATGGTGAGAGTGGCGATACCGGGAGAGTGGAGGGAAGGTGGGGTAGAAAGGGGGAACCGATTACAAGGCTCTACATATAACCTCCTCACTGGAAGTCAGACAACAGAAAAGTGGGTGAAGGGAAACATTGAACAGTGTAAGATATGACAAAATAATAATGACTTGTAAATTATCAAGGGTTCATGAGGGAAGGAGGAATGGGTAGGAAGGGGAAAAATGAGAAGCTGATGCCAGGGGCTGAAGTGGAAAACAGATGTTTTGAGAATGATGATGGCAGCAAATGTGCTTGACATAATGAATGTATGTATGAATTGTGATAAGCATTGTAGGATCCCCCAATAATAAAAAAAAAAGAAATAGAGGAAAAAACTAGGAGGCAAAGAACATTTATAGAAGTCTAAATACAGGAACGGACATATTTAAATATATTTATATATAATGATAGAGAAATCATCTATTTACATATATTTATATGTTAAGTATTGTGGGGGGAAGTCAGATGTGCAGGCATTCCCCCACTGAGGGCAATCAGTTGCCAGATTGCTGTCTCATCCCTCCACAGGGGTGGGCCTGCTCCCTGCCTCTGGGGACAATGGACAGGCTCCTGTAAGAAGAGTTCGCATCCTACTGATAATGGTCTCTATCAGTTGGACCAGGGACAGGCCAAACCGGCTGTCCCTCTTCCTACTGC
>NW_022111329.1:3703854-3748374 GCF_000313985.2 Echinops telfairi | reverse complement strand
GTTACATTACCCTTGATCATGCCCTACCAGGCCTCCCACACCCATCTCACCACCAATTTGGATCACTTGTTGTTCCCTTGTCCCTGGGTTTGTTAACACCACTTCCTTCCCCCCCACCTAACCGTCTCCCATGTCCCCAAGAACTGTCAGTCCCGTTGTTTTCTTTTAAATACCTGTTATCCTCCTTGAATGCCTTCCTCAGATAGAAAGTGCCAGAAGCCAGAAAATAATGGTTGTGCCTCTGTCACCTGGGGCATTGCTTGGTATACAGATGCTCCATAAATACTTGTCCTTCCGTTTGCTTCCTGCCACCAAAGGAGTCAGTGCATCAGTCAAATGAAAGAGGTGAAGGAACAGTGTGAAGAGCAGATAGAGGAAGTCACCAAGAAGGGAAATGAAGCCATAGCTCCCAGAGACTCAAATGACAAGAACGAACAAAGTCTGCAGGTAAATTCTCACCTTTTCCTGCCAAAGTGTCCCACGAGGTGTCCTCCCAGCTCTCTGAGGTGCTCCAATCTCTCCTTTGTGGGTTTGGGTCCCTGGATCCCTGGACTGGATTCTGGCTCCAGACCAGAGTATCCATCCATGCTCAGGACTTTACGGGAATTGTTCATTTAACATCACTGTTACCCAGGGAGAGAGCTGCTGTTATTGTTCCTGCCTTGAGAACACTAAGTAAGACCCAAGGAAATGCTTAGGATCTTCGCCCAAGGTTGCACAACTAGTCAGTGGTGATGCTTACCAGGTCTGTTAGGCTGCAAGTCCCATGCTGGCAGCCTCCTCTTGTATAAAGTGGGGCAGTTGATCAAACACAGAATTCTGGGTGGCTTCCTTCCTTCCTCACTTCCTCCCTCCCTCCACATACCAAACAGTTCACCCATGTAAAGTTTACAAGTTTTCATATATTTACCAAATTGTACAATCATCACTACATAAGTTTTAAAACACTTTGATCACCTGAGAAAGAAGCCACTGTGCCTCTTAGCAGTTTTTCTTCATTCCCCCAAGCTTTTCCTTAGATGTCAAATTCACTGTCATCAAGTTGATTCCAACTATGGAGACCCCAGAGGGCAGGGCAGAACTGCCCCCATGTGTTTCCAACACTGTCACTCTTTATGGGAGTAGAAAGCCTCATCTTTCTCCCTCATAGTGGCTGGTGGTTTTAAACTGCTGACCATGTGGGTAGCAGCTCAACACTAGGCCACCAGGGATCCTGGGCAACTGCTGACCTACCTTTTCTCTGTGGGTTTGCCTACTCTAGACAGTCCATGTAAAAGGAATCATATAGTAACTAGTCTTCTGTGACTAGTTTCTTTGACTTAGCATAAAGTTTTAAGGCTCAGTCACATTGTAGAATGTATCAGTACTTTGTACCTTTTTATGGCCAAATAATATTGCATTGTATGGCTATAGCAGGAAAAGATGGAACTTTCTACTTCTGTAAAAATTTAGTCTTGGAAACTGAAGTAGTTTATTGTGCCAACCTGGCCGATAAATGCATATGGGATTAATTGAAGGGCAGAGGGATACATGCATGGCTCAGTGAGCCTAGCCTTTCAAGTTCTCGGGTCTCTTGCTTTCTGATGGTCCCACCAGGGTGCAGCTGCCTTAGCCAGTTCCCCGCTTTAGCTGGCAAGGCTCACTTCCTGCTAGACATCCCCAAGGAAAAGCCACATGGACCTACCCCAATGCAGCCCTGGGTGCTGGAGCAGCTGTGTGGATACCCCTGCTAGCGCTGAGATGTTTACACATTCACGGATTCGGCTTTCCTCCTGCATCATTGTGTCTTGTTTTGTGGGATGGAGGAGGACTTTGTGGATTGGTGTCGGACATATGAGTTAATGGGTTAATGTTTGACTTGAGGTCTTGCGCAGCACTGGGCTGGGATGTTTTCTTGATGTGCACTTAACCTTTATATGAAATTCTCTTATACATGAGTTTCTGTGGATTTGTTTCTCTAAAGTACCCAGACTAACAAAGAAACTTTAGGGCAGTTTGACCCTGTCCTATAGGTTCTCTGTGAGTCGGCATCAGCGCCATGGCAGAGTTTGGCTTTGGTTTGATATGGCTATACTACATTTTGTTTATTCAACTGTCACAGACATTTGAGTTTTCCCTTTCGGTTATAAATAATACTGCTAGAAACATTTGTGTATGTTTTTGTATGGCTACATGTATACCATTCTCTTGGGTATGTACTCCAGATATATTATTAGCAAATATTTTCTCTCATTGTGGGTTATGTTTTTCCTTTCTTAATGTTCATTGAAGCACTAACATTTTAAATTTTGATGGAATTCAGTTTTATCCATTTTTTCTTTTCCTACTTTTTTAGTTTCATATCTAAGAAAGCTTTGCCTAATCTAAGAGCACAAAAGACTTATACCAATGTATTTTTTCCTAAAAGTTTTATAGTTTTATCTCCTACAGTTAGATCTACCATCCTTTTAGAGTTAAATTTTGTATCTGATGTGAGGGAGGGTTATCTCTACATTCCATTTGTCTCAGCACTATTTGTTATAAACATTATTCTTCCTCCCCATTGAATTGTCTTGGCAGTATCCAAAAATCAACTGGCCATAAATCCGAGGTTTCCTTTCTGAATTTTCAATTATATTCAGTTGATCTAGTTTTGATTACTGTAGCTTTATGTTTTTAAATAAAAATTTGTGAGCCTTCAACACACTTTTTTTCCTAGATGGTTTTAGTTAATCCGTAGCTCCTGGAAATTCATGAGTTTTAGGATCAGCTTGTGTCTGTTTCCTCAAAGAAGCCTTCTAGAATTTTTACAGGGATTATGAGTTGGTGGCAGTGGGTTTGGCTTGGTAAAAAGAATCTTTAGATCAATTATGATTACCACCTTAAAAGTATTAGTGTTTTGCAGGCTATGATTATGGGATGTCTTTCCATTTATTTAGGTCTTTATTTTCCTGCAGCATTGTCTTATGTCTCTTTTGTTCTATTTAGTCTGAAATACTTTATTTTTAATACTATTATAAATGGAGTTTTCTTAGTTTCATTTTTTGGTTGTTTATTGCTAGTGTAAGAAGTATAATTTATCTTTTCATATTGATCTTACTAAATTTATTAGTTCTAATAATTTGTGTGGAATCCTTCAGATTTTTATGCATACTATCATTTGCAAATTGGGGTAGCTTTATTATAATTCTTTTCTAATATAGATGCCTTTTAGTTCTTTTACTTGCCTGGTATCTCTGGCAAGAACCTCCAGTATAATGTTAAATAGACGTGGTCAGACCAAGCATACTAATTTTTAATATAAGGGGTAAGCAGTCATTCATTGTACCTTTATGTGTGTAGAGTTTTCACAGATCCCCTTGGCCAGGTTGAGAAAGCTCCCTGGTTCATTTTTCTAACCAAATAATGAAAAGGTGATGGATTTTGTCAAATATTTTTTATTTTTGTCTTTCACTCTTTCTATGCTATATTACACTAAATGATTTTTGGATGTTACGCTAACCATGAATTCCTGGACAAATCCTATTGGGTTGTGGTATATGATCCTTTTATATATTGCTGGATTTATTTTGCTAGTATGTTATTGAGGATTTTAGTGTCAGCTGTTCCATTTCCTTGTTAGTGGCTATTGTTTAGTTTTCTTTTGTCTGATTTTGGTAGTGTGGTAGTTAATAAATGTCATGTCAACTTGATAGAGTGAAGGGGTAGAGTCTAGCCTGTCAATCGGATCACAGCCTGATGGTGCCTCCTTGTGGGCATGGCCTTCTCATAAGGGGGGTCCTGGGAACCTCCCCCTCGCTACCTCTGCTTTACTTTCCTGCTGTGGGATCACTCTTGAGAGCTGCCAGCGACACTGCCATTGGATCCAGAAGACTTTTGCACTCACCGGCCAGTGATGTTTATAAAGTTTGTACACTGTGTGTCTATTTTCATTCACCTCAGAGTATTCCTGATTACGCCTTGTAATTTATTCCGTGACCCATCATGGATTATTTAGGAACATAGTAATTTCCACACTTGTGAATTTCTCAAGTTTCATTCTCTTATTGATGTATCATTTAATTATAGTTAGAGAACATAGTTTCTATGACTTAAGTCTTTATAAGTTTACTGAATTTTGCTTTTATGGCATAAACATCCTGGGGAATTGTCCATGGACGCTTGAAGAGAAGGTGTATTTGCCCTTGGGTCATACTGTGATGCCTGATTGGTTTGTGGGGTTGTTTAAATCTATTTATTGATCTGGTTCATTTTTCTATTTGCTATTGAAAGTACCTTCTGGGTTATCTTCACCCAACCTCAAGTTTCCTGATTTAAGTTCTGCCTATACGACACGGTTAGGTGTGAGACACAGAATGCAGCATTTCCCAGGGTCTCTGTGTTCTCAATTGTCAGATGTGGCGGTTCGTTGTGTCTCCTGGGTTGGTTGCAGTTTGTAATCACAGAGGCCCTGCTGCCATCTTGTGCTCGTGTTTCAGCTCCGAGCCCCCAACAAGCCTCTGGCCAGATCACAGGAATCAGGCCCTCCACAGGCAGAGGAGCCACAAGGGAAAGGAAACATACGCAGCAATGTGGAGCCCCAGACACCAGCCCCCAGCTCTGAAACAGCTTTAGATTTGAAGAAACAAGGTGAGAAGGGTAAACTGAGGCGACCCTTGTATACCCTCCTCAGCAGCAGCGCATGGCTTCCACCTTATCTAAGTAAGCAGACATAGTCTTGCAGGGCACAGCACAGACAGCAGCTCAGGGATAGGGCTGGTGGGTGGCAGGTCAGTGTCTGGGCACCTTGAATTGGGACTACAGGGGCTTAACTGATGGATCCTTATTCCTGTAAACTAAGTGCCTTATCCTTTGGAAACTGTGTAAGGTAGGATCTAGGCTTTGCCTGTATTTGGACATCAATGAAATTTAGGAGAGGGAACCGAGTCCTGCGCTGTTGCCATTTGGTCACTGTCTCCCTGCATACTAGCTCTAAGTCACACACTCAGGAGCACACCTCCTCGCTACAATTATGATTTTTTCTTTTTGGATGCATTATTCCTGGCTCACGGTTTTCAAAATGAGCCTCAGCCACAGAGGCCCAAGCTCACAAAATACATCTGCCCAATTTCTACTGTACTGCATCCTCTGGGGAAGCCCTGAGTAGTCAAGTGCACTCATTGTTTTTACTTTACATTGAGGCCTGTAATGCTACAATGAACTGTTCTGTGCAGAGGAAACCAATGAGATTCAGATGGTCAACGAAGAGGAGACTCAGATCCCAGGGCTGCCGCAGGAGCCAGCCCTGGAGCAGGCCACCAAAGATGACAAGCTCTCAGAGGGAAGAGGTGTCGGGGAAGCTGGAGAACTTGGCCAAACTTCACAGGTGTCAGCTGCCCTGCTGGCAAACCAAGAAAATGCAGAGGATGAGGACCCTGAGCGGGACCAGCTCATAATCCGTGAGGCCCAGGAGGAGGAGGAGGAGCAGGGTGCTGGTGAACGAGGTGGGTGAGAGCCCCAAGCTGCCTGCGACTCCAGCTGCTAGCCCTCAGCCCTGTTCATCTTCTTCCTAAGACAGCAGAAGCCCCACAGATTCTCAGTGACATCAATTTAGGATTTAGTGGTTCCCTTTGATACTTCTCAAGGAGAAGTGCACTCTGACACTTTTGAGGTTCGGAAATATTAACTAGAAATTGAGGAGACTTTCAATTGGGAGAGTTAGCATCAAGGAAGTGTGTTCTCTGGCAGACTGACCACACACCCTAAGTCCTCTTTCATGCAGGGCCAGGTACAAATGTAGATTCTCTGTAAAGCCTGGTGAGTCAGTGAAGGGCTAGGCAGATGGGTTTAACGTATTTTAAGTGACATGTAAGCCCACCTTTCGGGATCAGTTGACATTTGAAAGAAATACAGGAAAGTATGGTAAATAGAGACTCGGAATATTCTGGGATGGATTTTTAACTCTTTCCATCCCAGCTGTGCCAGGAGCAGGGATGTAATGCAACCTGTACCTGGGGTGGTACGTAGCACAGAAGTTGGAGAATTAAACGACAAAGTTGGCAGTTCAAATCCAGCAACTGCTCTGCAGGAAAAAGATGGTACTGTCAACTTCCATAAAGATTTGAAGTCTTCGGAATTCTGTGTAGTAGTACTACTACTCTCTCCTGTAGGTACTATGAGTGGGAATTGACTCGAAGGCAATGAGTTTGGTTTGGGTACTTGTAAACAGATGTAAAATACTCGTTAAACTTTTTAGATGTCTCCTGATCTTAATTTGGAGCTACTATTCTTAAGGATGAATATGGTCATAAGTGAGCTAATTCTGTATGATGGGCAATTTTATCCTTTGGTTCACAGTTAGTGAAATTGAGTCAATTCCATTCACAGTGACCCCATAGGGCAGAGGAGAACTGTCCCTGTGCGTTTCTGAAGCTGGAAATACTTATAGTAGAAAGCTTCATCTTTCTCATTTCAAACTGCTGACTTTGCAGTTAGCAGCCCAATGGGTAACCCACTACACCACCAGGGCTCCTTTATATTACTATGCTTTTCATTCCCTGAAGTAGTGAGTCCTTTCGAAATGCCAATGACAACTAGAAACAAAACTTGTTTTCTTAAAACAATGACACCTTTGAGTTTATCATCTCTTAAAAACTGGGATTTTGGTTTGTTGAGTTTCCAATGTCCAGTAGGAATATGGCCCCTTGTTTAGACTGTATCTTCTATCAAGTAGAGTTGAATTGGAGCATACATGTGCAGAAGACTCATGCATGATATCTGTTTCTACCATTTCCTTCAAGGCAGGAAAAGAGCTACTGATAGATGACCCTCCAGGACCTTGGCACTGGTGTTTCTGTGACATAAGTAGAGAAGTAACATAGCTTATCTATTTTGTGTCTGTGCTGATTATACAGGGAGACACCCACAAAAACGAGATGACTACAACATGGAAGATAATCAGGTCGAATCTAAAATAGACGAGGCAGTCCTTCTGGAGAATAACAAAAGCATAAATGGTAAATACTGTGGTGGGGTCATTTTCATGTTTCTTTTTGTCCTTTATGCCCTTTCCCTGGTTCTTCAATTTGGAACTGACCATACCACGCATGAATCCCAACAGTATTGTTTTAAGTCATCCATCATTTGATGATTTTCTCAGAAGCCTTTGAAAATAGGGCAATGGAGGGAAGGAAAAGGTTGATGTCCAAGATGATAAAGACATTTCAGTGGGTTTTAAGCCCTCACTTATGACTAGAGGGTCTTCCTTTTTTCTTTTGCGTGACATTAGGGACTTTGCAACAGATGGCTAGGTGATTTACTTGGTCACTCTACTTTATCAAGTAGTTCAAATCTGCACCTTGTATTACTTATTCTTTTGACTTTGAAATCAGACTCCAGGCTCATTTATTTGAACTCAGGTTGGACACTTGTGTAGCTGACATTTCTGCATCCCACCAGGAAGCACCTATCAGATTTTCCTGGTCCCAGCAATCCATTTAAAATTTAGAATGCCCTTTGTAACTAGTTAGTAACCAATGAGAGAAGCTTGGAGTTAGGGCTACCCTGCCTTTCATTTAGGAACCTGGCCTAAATCTCATTACCTTGTTGAAAAGTGGTAATTTTACCAGTTCTGTCATCCCCACAGTTTGAGCTGGAATGATTTTTAATGCTCTCCTAGCACCACTCCTGTCCCCATTGAATTCATTCTTCTATTGCATTCTTGGCATTTTTAAGACATCTTATTATATGTTAGGGAGGTAACTCTTGTGATACAAGTTGTAAACACTTTCTGCCACTTTGCCTTTGTTTTTTACCTATGTAGGATTCTTCTTTCTGGCCATGCAGATTAGGGGAGAAAAAGGTTCTTTTAATTGTTTCAGGATATTGATGCAAAGTTGGATTTTTCCACATCTCATATTAAAGGAATGTTTTCATCTATATGCTTTCCATTTTTTCTTTTAGTAAAACACACGGCTTCCACAATGGATGGATGTATGGATGTATGGATTGTGTTAAGAGTTATATGAGCCCCCAATAAAATTATTTTTTAAAGGAAAAAAAATACCAAAAAACACAGCTTCAGAAAACCACAGTGCTTTGCTGCTGCCTCCTTAGTCAAGAAATAGAACTAGACTCCAGAGACCCTCGTGCATCCCATGTGAAGGCCACCTACAGTCAATGCCTTATGTTTCTTTATGGGTTTGTCACCCAGGAGGGCATCTGTGGACAGTTCAGCCTTGTCTATTAATTTGATCCCCTTAATCTTCCAGTTTCCTCCATCCAGTCATTCTTTTCTTTCCAGCCAACGAGTCCAAGCTGTTTGGTCTGTCGTTCCCCACAGGCTGGCTAGTACTGAATATTTATGGTGTAGTTTAAATGTTTCTGTATCCTGCAAAATTGCAGCTGGGTCCAGAGACTTCGGTTCAGGCTCAAGTCTGGCGTGTTCTTTCTTCAAAGGCACTGAATAACTGGTCTCTTATTGTGATGTTGAAAGTGCCAGATTGTTAGGTGTCCCTGGTGGTGCAAAAGGTTAAGTACCTAAGCAGTAACCCAAGGCTGGTAATCTGAACCTATCCAGAAGCACTTCAGAAGACAGGCCTGGTGATCTGCCTTTAAAAGGTAACAGCTTTGAAAACCCTTTGGAGCAATTCTACTCTGCACATATGGGGTTTCTCTAAGTCAGAATGGAGCCAATGGCAATTAATAATTGTATATTTTCCTTTTCATTTGTCTACACAAATTATCTTTTTTAAGACACCTTACCTACTTTTTGTCACCAAGTGGTATTCACGTTTAAGAGTGACAGTATCAAAGGTTGGGTCTCCTTGCCATTTATGAGTTTCCATCATAATGAATTATTTAGCCTCTGAAGGTCGCCATTTAGAAAAAAAATATTTTTGATATGTTTCAAGTTTTATTATCCTTTTGATCCCTCAAACAACCCCTTTCTTTAGCCAGTGGAATTCCCCCCACTTTGTGTTGTAGGTAAATACTTACCCAACAAGTTAGATATTCTCTAACAATTTTTACACAAATTGTTCCATGCTATTAGTTGCAATTTCTACATTGTGTCAATTTCCATTGTTTCTTTCTTTCCTTCCCGCCTAACCTTTTCACATTTGCTTTTGGGTGAATGTTGACCATTTGATCTAATTGTCTAAGGGAGCACATTCCTTATCCGTGATACTGTTATAAGTGAAACATAGTACTTAACTGAAAGGTGACCTGCAGAAATAGTTTAAATCCCACTTTTTTTTTTAATCCCACATTTAAAGAGTAATTTAGGATGATAGTTTTGGGCATTCCCCTATTTCAGTTGATCCAATAGATCTGGCCTTTTTCAGGAGTTTAGGGTTTTTACCTTTCACTTCCATTTTATCCAGGACCCTCTGTTGTCTCACTGGTCGGAACTATTTGGTAGTGGTAAGTGGGCACCACCTAAAGCCCTGTGAATTAGTTCCCCCTCACTTAGCAGTTTCCCTGTGTCTACCTGGAAAGGAGTCTTTATTCCTGTCGGGAATCCATGGGGTTTGGGCTTTGTCAGCTTGCTTCCCCGAACAGGCAACATTGGGCCAGCATGCCTCCAGGTATGTACTGTTGGTCTGGAGGTTGTTCTCAGCTATATTGATGCTTTTTCTTTCCTGTTTTCTTTCTACAATGTCTATCTTTAACTGCTTTGACAGATTTCTTCAGGGATTGTTATCTAGTTTTGTTATAAATGTACATGGTTTTCAGGTTTACTGGCATGTTTTAGGTAGGTATTCTGAGATTAAAAACTGCCACTGTTGCTACTATTGTTCCAGAATATTCCTCTGCTTTCAAACTTGCATTTAGATCTGATTCTGTTGAAGTTTATGTGGGTGTATGGCCTGAAGTGCTAAAACCCAATTTTGACTTTTTAAAAAGGGCAATCCAGTGGACCCTGCCACTATCTCAAACCACCACCTGAATGCCAGTGTTTTGAAATGCTACCTTTCATAAATATTAAATGCCCCTATGTACTTGTTTCTATTTTGGGGACTTTCTGCTGGATTTCTCTTATCAATCCATATTATACCACATTGTTTCAAGTATGCTAGCTTCCCTTAGTATCTGACAAGGCTGGTCCCTCTGGGAAATCCCAGTCACATCACTTTTTCACAGTTATTCCTTTTTGATGAGTAGAATTGGGTTAGACCTTCTCATTCTTTAATTTTTGCCTTTCTGGGCTGCATTCAGGATAATTTTTAAGCATCTTTGTTTTGTAGCATATTGTTGCCATATATATGGTCTTTTAAAAAATATCTTGTCCTTGATTAGGAATTCAGTTCCACATTATACTATCTTCGTGAAACGTAAGCCACACGAAACCTGCTCTGGCTGATCTCCAACTGTTTTTAACATTAAAATGTGTGTGAATGTTTTTCCTTTGTTTTAGGTAATGCTGAAGATATAAAGATACACCATAAATTTACTTGATGTGCATGAAAAGATGAATCACACTGTATGAGTCAAAAAGGAATCACAGTTTGCATCAACATTAAACAGAGATGACAAAAAATTCATGGGGAATCTGACATGCAAAGTAGAAGTTGTAACACATCTAAAGATGATTATTCTGGAGTTTTAGTATGTACCTTATGTGGGGAAAATCGGGTTGTCTTTTACACTTTTTAGGGATTTCAAAGTGTCAAAATATGTCAAGTTTTTGACTAATAGGCATTTCATGAAAAGATCAACATCAAAAGAACAAAGGGAACACAAGGTCTACTTCAAGTATGGCGACAGTGGTCGTTTATTCTGGAACAGAACAAATACACAAAGGCCTGCAGGGAGAGTCCAGATCTGATGGTGAGGAGCCACCGCCCTCACAGACCTTCTTCAGCCCCTCTTAAATTCTCTCCTTGAGTTAAGGCCATCCGGTCAGTTCTGCCTCATAACTACCCTACAAACAACTGAACGAAACACTGCACTGTCCTGCTTGGTACCAGCCTGTTGTTTCTGGTCTCACTGATAAAGACTGAATGTTGCTTCCTAACCTTGTGCACTCCTTAATCTGACAGTCAATTGCCTGGAATACAGACAATGAACAAATGTATCACTAGCAAGAGATTTAACATAGATGCTGTTTTGTGTGAGTTCCTAAAAAGACTTCTCGTATGATGACTTTTCTTACCCTTAATGTACAAAACATTTTTAAGTGACTTGTGATTTTTAAACATTGGTGGTCTACACATGCTTTGCTTAATATGGGTGGACAAAACAAAAATTTTTGATAATAAGAATATATTACAAAGAGTCGTGAGTCAACTTCTGACACTAGAGAGGTCCGGCTGGCAGCAATGGTGCTGCCAAGCGGCAACAGAGCCCAGTGAGGCAGGCACAGCCTGGCAGAGACAGGTTTCATTACAAAACAAAGTTTAACTGATGCTACTGAAAGATAGCTAAGTGTTACAAGTAGGGACAGTTGAGAGAGGCAGGAGAAATGCAGTAACAGGTATGCATCCCTTAATGTCCATAACACGCTCTATGACACATGATGTGGATGCTGTGTGACCACTACCTTACACATAGTACATATATTTGACATGTCTAAGTGACCTCTTTGCAGGTGGCTCTGGCCCTCCCTTAGCATTTAAGAACCTCGGTGCTTGCAAGCTTGAACCATCCCCACAGGCACCTGTGGCAGGGCTCACACCAGATCCGTTTCAGCTTGGTTGCCACTAAGACGCAGGAGCTGCTTGGTTCCGCAGTAACACGGAGCTGAGCCATGGCTGCTGTGAAGCTGCAAACAATGCTGACCTCCACTTCCTGGCACCCTCCCAACAAAGTCTCTCCTTTTGTCTATTGCGGTGTATCTACAGTTTTTGTCAGAGTTTACATTTAGCCACAGCAGACTCACTAAAAAAAAGGTTTGAGAAAAGAACTCACATTGGTAGCAGTGCCATGTTGGACTTGACTTGGTTTGATATTAAAAAGGGTTTCTAATACCAGCTCTTGCTTGTAAATGACTGCAGTACTGTTCATGATGTGCTGCCAGGATCTCCAAAGGGTGGGAGGCAGTGGCAGCTCCTATAAAATGCTTAGATTAATAGAATTTCAATCTGCAGGGGGCCTCAGAGGTCTTTCGGCATAGCCCCACCTCTTTTAAGGGAGGACACTGGGGCCCAAAGGTTATGTAACTTACAGGGGCTAGGTATGGGGTGTGGTGTCTGTGTGTGCACACAGGTGTGTGCTGACATATTGCATTCATATTGTGAATTCAAACTGTAATGTATTTTTACTCAATTACTGAGATTATACGTTTCCACTCACAAAAGGAAACTAAAAGGTGTAAAAGCAGCTTTATAATATTCATATCATTTTCTAACCTTCCTTTATGTATTAATAGTAGGATATGAATCTTGTCTTGTTTTCTCAATTAGCAAAACCTTTACTTAGAGAAGTTTAATGCATGCAGAGTGGCTGAGAAAAGCTCCTTGACTTTCTTTTTACAGCTATACCTTCATTCCTTAAACATCTCTAAAGAATCCACATTTGAACTGTGAACTAAGGATAGCCATTCACCTTTTAACTCGCTGTTTTAAAAATAAAGCAAATAAATCCATGTAACAATCATCAAAGATATCAAAACATGGACCTTGGTCTGTAAGTTTCACCCAAAGTTAAGTCAGCTATCTTTTATTAAAATTAAAACCAACTTTTAGTAAGCATGAAATATCTATTTCATTAACACATTCCTATGTACTTCAAATGGTATGTAGACAGGAGTGATGAAATTATTTGGTTTTGTCCACCACTTCCCTCCACCCCCACCCCCAATAAGATTACATATGGACTAAGTAAACTTGGTTAAGATTTCATAGCCTAATTGTACTTTTGTGATGAAATTTTATGAGTAAACCACTGCTTACTATTAAGTCAGTAAGATACATTAAATAACCAGAATGATTTTGTTTTGTTACCATTTGTAGTAACTGGTTTTATACTCACAGAACATGGGAAAGGTGGAATACAACTATGAATGGTCATTAAGGTCCAGTGGAACTGTCTACACTTTGACCTTAAAGGTTTTTAATTATGATAGTGGCACTGATCACTTGCCTTTGAAATGAACTATAGAAAAGATAAATTTATAAATTTATTTCCATTAAACTGTGTATTAATTTTTTTTTCATGATCAGACTTTGGAAGTATTTTAGGGTGAAAGTTGGGGGAATGGCTTAATTATCTATTGAAGTGTTTGTACGTTTTTTGTGTTGAGGGCAAAACTTTTAAATATACAAGGGACAGTGATTTAGTGCACTTTACAATGTGCCCCTTGTATATTTAAAAACCTGATAAAATTCTAGCTCTGTACATTGAAGGATTACTTGATGTCTCTTTTTTTACTTTAGAAAATTGGATTTTATGGATTCATGATTAACCTTAAAATATTGTTAATAATTTTTTTAAAGTAAAATGTGTATTATTACATCTGGTAAAGTTAAATGACTTGACATATTCTCATCTTAAGTTAGAAAAGTATATAAACTTCAAATACCAAACCTTCTATAAAGTGAGGTCCTACACCTAATCCGTTTGAAACAAATGCTCATTTCTTCATCTTTACTCTTAAGTAGGAGACAATTCTACCACTCTTAACCAGTCAAAACCCTCATTTAACTGGCAGAGATCATACCATGCATGCTTCAATATTTTATATCCCACAAAGACTCTTATCCTTTAATGGATGCGTGGCAAATATTTGCGAAGTCCAAATACGTGTAAGTGATTGTGACTGATGACACATGTGGTCCTAGTTACAGCTTAATTTTCCACATAACTAAGGTTTGCCTTTTAGCTCCCTTTACGAGATCACAGCCAGATTCAGACGAACAAAAAGAAAGCACAGTTTTGATAATTACATATGCTATTACAGTTTTTGCTTGTCCGATGCCAAAAGGTTAATATGCAGACCCTTTTTGTTCCTAGGAAAACCCACTCCTAACAAATTGCCTGGAGGCTCCACCATATCAGGACACCAAGAACAAATGATAAGACAGTAGTTATCAAAGATAATGTTAATATTCTACATCAGTGGTTCTCAACCTTCCTAATGCCATGACCCTTTAATACAGTTCCTCATGCTGTGGTGACCCCCCTACCATAAAATTATTTTCATTGTTACTTTATAACTAATTTTGCTACTGTTATAAATTGGGCAACCCCTGTGAAAGGTTCGTTCAACTCCCAAAGGGGTCGTGACCCACAGGTTGAGAACCGCTATTCTACTTTGTACAGTTGTAATGTGATGTTGCTACACCATAACAATCAGGGCCTTAAAAGTTTGTGAGCAGTAATCTAAAGTACAACTATTGAACGAAGAGTGATGAAGAGCATCAAAAGGCATGGAAGCAATTAGTCCAGCTAGACTAATTATAATTAGTTAGACCATACAAACATCAATCTATACAACTTTGAAACCAGAAGAACAAGCACTAATCAATGCTCTGAAAAGAATCACATTTGAAGGTCGCCAAAATATTAGGCTTCCTGATCAGATAAAGATTTGTAGAAAATCCTAAGACTGAGTACAGCCCTTAGATACCCCTAAAGGTTCGGGACTGAACTTGCCTTCCATGTTAGAATCAATCATCCATTTAGACCAAAAGGGGAACATTCACCCCAGGACAAAGCTCAGTGGGTTAGAAAAGGAAGAGGAATGGAAATAGGAAATGGAAGAAATGGGAAAAGTGGTATTACACTGATGGGATTGCAACTGAATCCGAAGTATATGAATTGTACATAAAACTCATGATCTGCTTGGCAAGCCACCTAATTCACAAAAAAGTTAAGAAAGGATATAACCTTGATGCACACCTTTTCTTAAAAAAGAAAAACAAATGGGTAGTGGGGTAGCAAAAAGCCTAGGTGTTTCTATAGCAGACCCAGACCTGTTTACTCAGTAACATCCATAGCATTCACAGTAGGGCACACAATCAGACAAACAGGCTACAAAAAAAAAAAAAAGACGGGTTAGCTGCTTTAAAATAGTTCTAGAAAAAAATCTATCAGTATCAAGTTTGCAAGAAATGTGTCAGATCAAGAGTTAATGCAGTTAGAACCCAGAATCCTCCTAACATATTGTTACTTGTAGCTAAATTGGTTCATTCTATCAAGGGAATGGAGCACCGCCTAGTCTTGCATCTGCCATCTTCATGAACTCTGTTTGAATCCATAGTCACAGCTATTCTATCTCATTGAGATTTTCCCTCCTTTTCCAAGTATGATGTCCTTTTCTAGCAATTGGTCTTTCCTGGTGATGTAGGCCAAGGTAAGTAGGTCAAAAATCTTGCTTCTAAGGAGTAGTCTGTGTTTTTGTATTTCTCCCAAGACTCATTTGTTCATTCTTTTGGCATCCACAGTACATCCACTATTCCTTGCTCATACCACAACTGGAATATATCAACCCCTGCAGGGTCTTCCTTTCTCACCATGCAACTTTTGCAGGATTATGAGGTGACCAAAAAGAGCATGGATGGGTGAGGGGGGCACCTCAGTCATCAAAGTCATGCCTTTCCTTTTTAAAAGCTTTTAAAAAGTGTTTACAGCAGATGTGTTCAATGAAATAATGTTGCTTGATTTCTTAACTGCTACTTTTTACTACAAACCAAAGATAAAATTGTTGCTAGTCTTAGGCCAAGTCCCCAAAGCCAATTTAAAGATCAGTGGAGGACCCAGGAAGTTGGACAGCTGCAGTAGTGGCACTGAAAGAGAACACCATACCTGACTGGGAGAAGAATGAGCAGAGGGTGGGGATGGTCGTTGGCAGTGGGCACTTGTAGGGATGGGTGGATATGGTCCCTTTCACAAAGCCACAGCGTATTTTGGGGAACAGCTTTCTCTCATCTGAAAATGTTTTCTAGGTTAAAATGTAGGAAATAAAGGAACACACCACTTTTAAATCTAGACTTTAAAATTAATGATCTGTCTATTCCTACTTTTTGAAAGTCACTACTAGCAAACAAAATTAGTAATCTTATTTTTTTAAAGTATCTAAAGTAACAGTAAAAGACTATTTTTAAAAATTTATATTCTTATAGATACCCATCTTTATATTATGACATAAAACCACAATCCCAATGTAACCTAACCTCCCTTTAGCTCAGAGTCCTCGCAGAAGCCCCTTTAAAATATTTTTACCAAAATCCCATACAAATGTTAAACTCTTTAACTGCAATCTTCTTTTGGAGCTTCTCAAATCAGTTTCTGAACAAGCACCTTCAATTCTTTATATGTCTTGATAGTGTTCTCAATTTTCATCTCCAGCAGTGCATTTTTGTCAAGAAATTTATTAACCTTTACAAACACTATTTCCACTCCATCGTTCATAAAAAATGATTTATGATTAAATCTGTAATAAAACCATATAACGTCCATCAATGCATCCACTAAGACCAGCTTCATCTATGGAATATAATAAACCACTTTAAAACAGCAGTTTCATTCATGTCATGTAAGGCTGTCACATTAAAAACATTCCTCATAATGAGTTGTTATCCGCAAAATCCATTTCTTTTCACGTTATGTGGCAAGACTGATGGATGTATGCTCTGAAAGGAATCTGCAATTAGGTTCTAACCCTTTATGATCCATTGTACAGTCTCTCAAACAAGTTTCACAACAGGAAAATATTTGTGGGCAGAGAAATCAAATTCAGGAGGAACCTGTAAAGAAAATCAGAAAATTTCTTTATATACTTTTAGACAGTAGACAAAAATTTTGGTTTCTTGTGTTTTTTGAGAATACCAAAAATCAAACTCGCTGTCATCAAGCCAATGCTGACTCATAGTGATCGAGTGTGTTTCCAAACTGTAACTGTTTACAGGCGTAGAAAGCCAGTCTTCCTCCCAAGAGCTGCTGGTGATTTCAAACTGCCAACCATGCGGACTGCGGCCCAACATGTAACCGCTACACCCCCAGGGCTCCTTTTTCAAGAAGAGGTAGCACAAAAGAGACCCAATAGTGATCACCAGTAAATGACAAAAAGTTAGGAAGTAACCTAGCAGGGAAAAGCCCATCAGTTTATCTCTGGTTTAAAGAGGTTAGTAGCAAACATGCTGACCAGCTGTTTTATATCTTCACCAAAAAGTTGAGGGGAAATGGAAAATAATTCAATTAGATCTTGCACCAACAACCCATTTCGTTCCGGGGTCACTGACAGTACTAAGTAATGCCAATGAAAGTCACGATAGACAAGGAGAAAACAAGGGTAAACAAAGGGATGGGGAATCCACTGGCAAAGCCATCAAAAATGCCTCAGTGGCTGGCTTCTTACTGCACAGGCAGTAAATACTAAAAGGTACTGTTCTACTTTGCAGGGAAAGCTTACAGCTCTCATTTCCTGAGCCCTTAAAACAGAAAAAAAGTTCTTAATTACTGAACCTTCCAAAGAACAAATGAATATAAATACCTTTCCCCGAAATTTGGGTTTTTTAAAATCCTCAAGTCATTCTGTAATTTATGGAGCAAGGAAGGAGAAAAGGGCAGACTTTTAAAATCAACTAAATCTATAAATTTCAAGGCAAAATAATAAGCTGTAGTTGATTTGTTTTCTGTATGCTAAATCTCAGGATGATTTTTAATTAACATTCTTTTGGGGTAATAATATTTATGCATCTTAGTGGAGAAATATGTGAAAATGTTATTAATTTAAAGGCCATTTCTTTTCCCCATAATATACTTACCTTAGATTCCTTTTTATGCCCTCCTGCCAATAACTTCATAACCACAAAGTTGGGTTTGGCAACCTTTAATATTCTACTGACCTAAACAAATGAGCAACATTAAGCTATCAAAACAAAATGCATATTCATCACTTGAATCTATTATATTTAAAGGTACTAATAGGAATTTTGCACAACTAAATTTGCTGAACTAAAACAGTTTAAAATTATGAACAAACATCATACTTGTTGTAATGCAAAACTAATCAATTCTGAACACTAGAAAGGGCTGCTATATCGTAATCTAATTAGCAAAGTATTAAGAGCATGAGCTCAGGAGTTGCTATTTCAAATTTCACCTTTGCCTTCTACTAGCTGTGAAAATTCAGTAAAAATCCCTACCCTTTTTCTCCTCTTTTACCTTCGAAAATTGGAATCATAATGCTACTCTTTACTTTGGATCATAATTCACTTTTACCTTTAAATCATAATTTTAGTCACCCTCAATGATTTATTGTGAGGATTAAGAGCTCTGAGTCTTGCCTGGCAAGTAGTAATTATCCTTTAAATGTTAACTAGTATTTCTGGCTACTACCATGTAAGAGACTTCATTTGAACACATGAATAACAATGGAATAGCTGTTACTTCTTTTTAAGAATGAATTATGTAAAATTTGAAAAGTTCATGCTGTGTTCTTATTGACCTGTCTGGAAATAACACAAGTTCAAGACCTCTCCTCTTGAACACCAGACCCCATAGCCAACTGCCTAGATGATACCTCTACTTGGACACCCACCAGGCACCTCAAATTTAAGCATGTCCAAACGCAGCTCCTGACCATGCCACTCCCCACCCACCGTCCCCTCCCCCTCTTCCCACCCAATTTAATGCCTCTATAGCTGCTCAGGTCAAAATCCTATGACTCTTCGTTCTCTTTCACACCTCACCCTCACTGCATCTGCCAATCCTGATGACTTTAAAGCACATTGAAAAACAAAACTCATTGCCACTGAGCTGATTCTACCTCAAAGCACATGTAAATGCTCACCACATCCTACTGAAGATTACTCACTCCCCTGCTTCCACCAGCCACTCTATATATTTTCAATACAGTGGTCAAAACTAACTCACTGTACATCTTTAAGGGAGTAGATTCATCTTTCTCTTAAGGTGCAACTGGTGGTTTCGAACCGCTGACTTTGAAGCCAGCTGCTCATCACAGAGCTCACTATACTACCAGTATTCCTTACAGTGGTCAAAACCGTCTTTTAAAACAGATGAGATTGGGTCACACTTCTGCTTCTGCTCAAAACCCTCCAGTAGTTTACCCCCTTACCCAGAAATACACCTGGTGTGATCCAGCCTTGTTACCACGCTAACCTCATCTTCCACTTGCCTGATGTATTCTATCTACATCAGGCTCTAGCTGTCTTGTGAAGAGAAATTACTTGTGGTTCTTCTATCCACTTCTCTAAAATTCTCACCAAATGACTGGGTGGGGCCATGCTTCATCAACCCTGAAGATCACTACATTACAGTACATAAAAATCATCCTTGTTCTTCCTACTTAGGAGCTCTGTTGATACACACAGGTTTCCCTCAGTATTTTGCAATTATAAACATTGCTGCAAAGAATACTCTTGAATATTTACCATTCTCCCCACCCACCACATGTGCACAAGTACACAAAAGCAAACATTTCAGCACAAGTGTTGAGTCTAAGCACTTGTGGTTTTGATAGAAAATGATAAATTAACCTTCTATGAAAGCTGTATCAAGATGTATTCCCCAACATCGTATGCATATCCAAGGTTAACGTTTATTTACAGAATATATTTCCAGAAAATTAGGCATACAGCAAATTAAGGACTAACAAAAGCCCAAAACTTAGTTTTCACTTCCTGTGAAGAATGGCCAGATCATTTTTCAGATATAAGAACTATTGGGGGGAGGGGGGAAGGGGGGCTAAAATGAGGAGCAAATGTTTTGAGGATGAGAGAACGAATGTACAAATGTGCTTTACACAACTGATGTATGTATGGGTTGTGGTAAGAGTTGTATGAGCCCCTAATAAAATGATTTAAAAAAAAAAAGAATTATGTAACTATAAAAACCATACACACTGCCATTGAGTCAATGCCAACATAGCAACCCTAGAGGGCAGAGTAGAACTGCTTCTGGAAGCTCCCAAGACTGTGTAGGAGAGTAGAAAGCCCCATCTTTCTCCCATGGACCAGCTGGTGGTTTTGAGCTGCTGACCTGGACAATCTCAGTCCAATGAGTAACCAGCACACCATCCGGGCTCCCTATATAACTCTATCTCCTACATATAATGAACTATAGATTTAAATGTTAATATTCTGATGTATGGATCAGTCTCGAACAGGTTGACAAACTGTAGTTTTGAGCCATATGCAGCTCTTTTGGTACATACATGTGGCTCTGAAGTAAAAATTCAAAATGAAAATAACACCATCATAGTTATACAATTTGTAAAAGTTATTATTCAGGTAGTGGTGATTTGTTTGTACACTTTATTTCTGGCTCTCAAATAATTTCTGAATTACTGTGAGGGACAGGATTGGCTCTTCTACCTCAAAAATTTGCCAACCTTTGGTCTAGAATCAGTTTCCCAAACTTATTTGTCCTACCCCCAACTTTTCAGAAACAAAATTACCCAATGACAAATTAATTACCCTGGCAATTAAAAACATTTGTACTATAGTCTAGGATCCAGGATAAAGTGTAGGTTTCAGCTTTTGCAGCCCCCACTGGATATCACCCACTTTAAGAAACATGGGTCTAGAACCTATGTCCATTGTTCGCACTCACTCCGTGGTTTCAGTCTTAAGTTCTTTTTCCACTGAATTCTAAATTTACACAAACAAGATATTTACATCACTTATCTCAAAAAACAATTTAAGTTAAACTTCGTAATTAAATAAAGCATTTTTCCAAGTATTATTTGTGAACCCCTTCTTACCTCCTGGTCTGGGTTCGGGATATTTTCCAGTATCATTTTTGCCTGCTGAAAGTGCTTACTAGCAGCCACATAGAGTTCTGGGGACTGAGGAGGAGGGCTATATTTATTGAGGTCAGACATTTCCTAAAAAGAAATGGGAAATATTAATTGAAACATATGCGATTTTTTAAAAAGTTCTAAAATTCTTAATTATCAACCAATTCTACATTGATTATTTATTCATATACACGGGAACTTTAAAAAGCTTATAGCAAATTTCCTTACTATCTAATTCCACTTTTCCTTGAACTTTTTGAAGTCCCCTTAATACTGTGATGAAAGTTCAGCACATCTCCTTTTCTAATTTTTTCCTATGTAATATTCAATTCTCAATCCCCACACACTAACTCATATTATTCTAAAACTCTTAAGTATCTGACTTTTAAAGTATGATAATATAATAAGACGTGGGGGTGGAGAGGAAGAAACTAATTTTTATACTATTTACATAGTTTATTACCTTGTTCCACTAGTCCAGTAAATGAATGAAATTTTACTATAATGTAATTATTTCAAAAAACAGCTCACCTTAAACTGTAGATAGTGCACTGGTGGTGGTGTCATTACACTGTTGAAAGGGGCAAACCTGTGTTCATATCGGACTTGCTCACTATCAAGCTCAAACTTTGGTTTTCGTACTTTGCCATCCATATCAAATGCCACCATGGTCTAAAGGAGAAAGCATGGGAATGAAACAGATGGCATCATTATGCAAAAGCATGTATCTTCATTATGATAGACTTAAAAAAAGAAACTGATTCACGTAAAGCTGAAACAACTCAGAAATCAGAAGAGAAAAACTGGTTTGCTACTGGGCTGTGATTTGCAAGAACGGGGTTTTCTACTCCTGTAAACAGTCCCAGAAACTCAAAGAAGCAGTTCCACCTTGTCCTATAGCAGTGGTTCTCAACCTTCCTAATGCCACAGCCCTTTAATACAGTTCCTCATGTTGTGGTGACCTCCAACCATAAAATTATTTTCATTGATACTTCATAACTGTAATTTTGTTACATTATGAATCAGGCGACCGCTGTGAAAGGGTCATTCGACCGGCAAAGGGGCCACAACCCACAGGTTGAAAACCACTGACTAATAAATAGTCACTTGGAGTTGGCATCGACTCAATGGCAGGGAGTTTTTTTTATTTTGGTGCTGTCAAATTTCACATTCCAGTGTTTAATATACTGCTATCCATTTTCCCACCATCCATCTGTCAGATGGTTGTACTATGATGGTTTGCATCTTGATATGATGCTGGAAGCTATGTTACCAGTATTTCAAATACCAGCAAGGTCACCCATGGTTGACATGTTTTGGCAGGGTTTCTAGACTAACACAGATTTACAAGCTGAGTAATATTTAAGAGTAAGTTAAAATGTATTGCTACTGGGTTCCTAGTTCATATATAACAACAACAAAAATTCAAGCCAAGCCTGCTGCCATCGAGGTGAAATTAGAGCCCAGAAAAAATCACTTTTAATTAAACTACGTAATAACTAAAGTACTTAATGTTCAACAACTTACCTTGAACATTCCAGCACACATATTCTGATAAGCCTGGCTCATTGTGATCTCTCGGCTCAATGGGCGTACTAAGAGGAAAAAAAAATCATACACACTTTTACCCCCCTCTACTCCAGCATTACTGGGAAAAAAATCTAGTAATTGTAATAAGCCTTTCAGCTTGTGCACTAAATGAAAACATGATACAAATTATTCATCTTTCAGACTAAATTTTAAGGTTAAAATCTACAAAGAGTTATACACAACTGTAAACACCAACAGTGTTCCCCAAATAGCTAACACCATAAAACTCTAGTATAAAGTAATTTTAACTTTTCCTGAATTCACCATATTGAGTCTTAACTTGTACAGAAAACTCATAAATACAAGTCATTTATGGCACACCAAAACTTTAAATCTTTGAAAATAAATACAAAGAAGTATTTTCTTAAGAATTGCAGGCATATTTATACTCTTCCCCGAGGGACTTTGAAATATTTCTCTCTTCTCAGGGTTCTTGATGCCTCACATTGCTTTATATTGAGTCTAACAGCACTGTTTTGAATCTACTTCCCTCCTAAGCTGTCAGGACTCTTTCTGTCTTCTCCAGCTGTCTTGTTTCTCTAACCAATATTACTTGTTCATTCCATGTGGCCACTTGCTTTCCTAAGATTCTCTAATACATGGGATAAAAAAGTATAAGAAAAGTAAGGAAAGGAACAAGAAGCCTACATTACGAACATCTGAACTTCTATACCTTACATTTTAAGAGAAAAACTGACAATAAAATGTAACAACTAATTTGTTTATCACCAGTCGGGCATAGGGCTCTAGTTATTTGTAGAAACTGAAGTATACCCCAATGGTCTTTATTTCTTAAATATGAAAGTAATCCACAGTACCTTTCTTCTTTTTCTTTGTTTTTTTACTGCTACGGCCTTTCTGCTGCTCTTCCATTATCCTTTCCTCTGCCATTTGAGAGCCATCAGCACGACTCAGTGTTGACATCAACCAGGCATACAGGAATTCAGAGAGATACCTAAGACGATAGATAAGAATACCTCAGTCGCAAAGAGACCAATAAGGAAAATAATTTCATTAATATTCACACTGCTACTAGTAAGGAGATATTTGTTTATAATAGCTTCAAAGTTAAAGAGAAGCAAACAAATTAACTACTGAGATCGTAGCTAGATGAGATCTTATAAGAAATCTGTACTAAAAATGACTAATTTCATTTTTTGTTGTCAGTACAATATTTAAAATTTTCAGATTCTCTAAACTTCCTACAATGACAATACATTTCAGTTTTTCAAAAGGTTTCCTGATAACAATATATGTATATGTATATGCAGATATATATACACCCACACGCATGCGCACACACACAACCAGTAGCTAACTACTTTGTCAAGTCAATTCTCACTCACAGTGATCCTATTAAGGACAGAGTGGAAAGACCCCTGAGGGCTGCCAAGGTTGCAAAGTTTTACAAAAGCAGAATGTCACATTTACCCCATGGGGTACTCAGAATGTTCAACTTGTCAACCTTTTGGTTTGCAGCCAAGTGCTTTAACCACTACACTACCAGGGCAACTTTGTATATACATACACATATAAATGAAATGATTGTCCATTAGAACATTTTTTACTACATCGGGCCATATTTAACCTTAACCTATAAAGTATTTTATTTACCTGTCAATCACAAAAAGCAGCAAATAAATTCACAAAAAGATAAAAATTTGTATCACACAAGTCCATTGTAAGAAATGAACATACAGGCTGTACTTTTGAGTTTTTTCAATAATGAAATTCAAAATAGCAGCATTCTACCAGATTCTGGTTTTTGAGCAGTATAACATATTCTCCTAAATTAAAAAAAAAAAAAGAAGTTCAAATCTAAGAGATGGATAGCTTAAATCTGAACTATAGGCCAAAATGAACAAAACTATGACCTCATTCACTGCCACTCACCCAGCCTACAGGACAAAGGAGACTGACTGCCCTTTTGGTTTGCCAAGACCATAAACCATATGGGAGTACAAAGTCACCTCTCTCTTCCATGGACTGGCTGGGGGCTTCTAAATGCTGATTGCATTTAGCAGCCAAATGCACACCCCATTACACTACCAAGGGTACGGAAGCACAGGGCAAGACTAAATAAACCAAAGCAAGGCCTGATGATTACACAACTCATTTTAATATGCTTAAACTACTGAACAGCATGATGTGAATTATGTCAGTAAAACTGTTTACATCTCAAATATATATATAAATAAAACTAAAGGCTTACTACGATGTAAAATGAAAATTAAAGGTTCTAAAAGCTATTATGATGATCAAGTTTGAACATATAATGTCTGTTTTCACAATTCTTTCCTAAACATATGCAGTAGGATATTAACATTAAGCACATATAAAACATGTGAAAGTCGTACAGAGCTTAGTCAAAGAGTATGCTTGTAATGACTAATATTTTATATTTTAAAGCTAAACCAAGCACTTCATTATAGTAAGTTCAAAGGGTTAAAAAAAAAACAAATCTTGTATAGTGTGATACTTTAAGTTGTGTTCAAGGTGATCTAGCTCTAATTTTCAGTATTTTTCCAACTATCTTACAATTACAGTTATAATGCACTACAAGAAAAAGTGTCCTATAATTACAGATTGTGCAGATCTGTCTACCCACCCACCACATTTACCACAAATGTTTCTCTTACCAGTATATGTAGTAATACTCATGCATGCTGTAGAGTTCCAATTCAAAGCCACTTAGCAGATACTGTATCATAATTCGAAGGTTATGGTAAAGGACCCAGGTACCTAAACAGGCCAAATGTTGCCTGTGAGGTTCTTGTTTTAACAGCATTGTGTGAAGTGCTGCATCAACCTTCTCTGCCTATTGGAATAAAATTGTAACATTAACATTTTTTATTTTAACATTTTTTTAAGTAATGAGAACTTATAAAAAATAAACAGCTAATTATAATACAAGAGCAAAAAAACTTCAATCTCACCATCCAAGAATTCAATTGCATTTCAAATGCTTTTTTGTCTAAGTTCACATTCAAGTCCTTTACCCCACTATAGTTAACATTTACACAAACACGCCTAAAACTAAAAAATATCCATTTCATAAGGGATAAAATGCAAATAATTCTCTAATTTGTTAGTTATATTATCAATTAATGTTACCGTTTCCCACAGGTTTATTTTTAAATCACTAATTTTTTATTACATGTTCTTGCTACAAAACTATACTCCTATACATATTGTATAATTTATCCTGATTATCAAATAAATAATCCAAGATGTTCATCAGTTTGAATTATTGTTTTGTAAACACTTAAGTATAAGAATCTGTTACACTTTAAGTGACAAATAAGCTTATCATATTGAAAAAAATGTAAATAAAAATGCTCCAAAGGTTGTTTAAAGTACCTGGAATAATGGTTCTTAGGGGTATGGCAGGTGAGGTTGGGTGGAAATGAGGAAACAATGAGTACAAGAAAGAAAAAAAAAACATTCTAAAATTGATTTGGTGATGACTGTACAACTCTCTATGACATATACATCTATATTTTAAGATAAAAGGACATGGCAGGAGGCTAGCAGGAAATGGGGAGGTAACGAGTACAAGAAAGAAGAAATATCTTGGAAATGACTGGGAAGTGGCACAATTCTTATGAATATGACTGAACGATTAAAATGTATGTAATGTAATTTACATAACAGTGAAATTGTTTAAAATAAACTAATCATAAATAAATAAATAAATACTCTGGCCAAGGAACAAGAAATGGGAATTTGCTGAATCTTACCTCATCCTGTAAGGTAGCAAATTCCTCAAGAATATGACCAAGCTTATCTCTCTGTCGAGCCCTGTTATGTCCATGGATCTGAATAAGACTACAAAATGGCTGCAATACACACACAATTTGTTAACTGTCAATTGGAAATTTCCTGGTAATAAAAAACCTTAACATTCTATTTTTCCAAAATTTGGTTTAAGGAAAAACACACTGAACATATAAAAATCTTGCCTACATACAATTTCTACATAGGCACAATATCAAAATTACCCAATAGGCTACAAAAAAGTAGGTGGCCTTTGAAACGTATTTCCCTATGGCAAAAATATTTCCTCCAATCTTTTAGATATATCCCTGCAATTTCTAAAGTTCAACTTCTTTTCTGCTTACCGTATATTCTCGTGTATAAGCCGAGTTTTTCGGCACATTTTTAATGCAGTTTTTGTGGTAAAATCAGGTGCCTCCGCTGATATTCAGGTCGGGTTATACTCCAGTATGTACGGTATTTCAAGCTAAAAGCCAATACTCAAAGTTGCCATTTCTGTGTTGCTTTAACTATCCAGAATGTTTAATAATTATATGCTTCAATAATAGCTCACTCACTATGACTGTCACTCATAGTGACCCTATAGGACAGGGCACCACTGCCTCAGTGGATTTCTGAGACTGTAACTAGATACGGGAATAGAAAACCTGTTCTTTCTCCCCAAAAAGTAATTTCCTATACCTATAAACCCTGAAATTCTGCTGCTACTCTTTCTATGCAATATTCTCACATAAAAATTTCCAATATCTCACTGACCAGGATTTTTGTATTTAATATATAAGGTTCTTTTTAAAGATATTGTTTCACATTTATATACTTTGACAGACAGTATTTTACTTGCCCAATAATTACCCAATATAGAGGTATTGTTCATTTTTTTAAGACTGAGACATTTGCAGAGAAGTATGAAGTGACTGATCTGCTTTCCAGTAATAAATGTTAGTTACTAAATAAGCTCTGGTCTTTGATTGCTTCTTCTTTCACATACCATGCTGTGTTCTATAAAGATATTTAGTACTGGAATCAGGCACCAAATAACTATCTGGTTTTGTTCCTCAATAACTAATCACTAATAATTTTAAAATATTATAACATAATCATATAATGCACCCTTAACTTTGCACCTTTGCCTTACTATTTAAGATTAAGAAAGTTTATAATCTCATCTGAATTAACAACTTTAATTTTATTATAATCCTGTTCATTAAGGTTGCACACAGTTAAGTGGACAAGGATGTTACACCAAATATTGCTTGTTCATAGGTTAAAAAAAAAATACCTTGCCATACCCACTTATAAAAAACCCTGAAGAAACAACTGCTGTTTTAAAGTTGGGCACATAACAGTCTGTGGTCCCTTGGGGTTGCAATGAGAGGTCATCCAAAGTTGCCTCTATATTTAGCACCCTACCAGGAAGACTACATGTTAGGAAGCCATGTAGTGGATGTGAAGGGAAAACAGAATTTTTTTTATTGATTCAGTGAAATAAAATACAAGATATTAGATAAAAAGCACAAATGTATGAGCTCAAAAGTAGTAATTCTACAATATTTCAAGTACCCTGCACTTGCGTCAGAGTTCTTACCCGAACACAGTGAGAAACAAAGGAGTCAATACAGTCCTTAGCCTGATGATTATTATACAGGCAGCACCTGTAAGATAAGTCACCTCATCAAAACTGAGCGATTTGACTAAGGACAAAGATTCTACCACCCCTTTTCCTCAGACACACCTCAGCACCCCACCTGGCAATTAAAAATTTTTGTACACAATCCAGGATACAATGTATTGTCTTCTCATTCCAGCACCCCCAGGGGATGGGGTGGCCTATTTGGGGAAACACTGACCTAAATAAAGCAGCAGTGACTGCTGTAGGTGATACCAATAAATGGAATAGATAGAAATAGAGCAAATAAAAACAAATCCCTTACAAAGTTGTAGACTACCGGTATAATATGAAGTAGTCCACTAGTGTTTTACTCACATAATATGTGTGTGATATTCTCAACCCTTCAGGTCTATATTTGGATACATTAGAGTTGTATCTAGTAAGATCAAGTTGAGCACAAAAGTTTAAAGTCCCATTATTTTATGGTCCTGTAGGTCATGAATTTCCTTATAATTGATATTCTTATGGATTATGTTCAGAATAGTAAAGACTATAGAATCCTAACTTTTTCACAAGATGTCACATTTTCTACTACTGGCTGTAAATTATCACCTGCACATGCCTCTAGCACAGTGGTTCTCAACCTTCCTAATGTTGCGACCCCTCAAGTTGTAGTGACCCCCCCAATCATAAAACTACTTTCGTTGCTACTTCATAACTGTAATTTTGCTACTTTTATTAATCGGGCAACCCCTATGAAAGGGTCCTCTGACCCCCAAAGGGGTCACAACCCACAGGTTGAGAACCACTGCTCTAGCACCTCATCTTCTAGTTTCACAAGGTGGACTCTGCTGTATTGTTCCTTATCTCACACTACTTATGATGATGCATTTATCTACTCCCTTTTCTCGTCCACTGGATTGTAAGCAGGTGTTTTAGCCTCCTTTTCCCTTAGGCCCTAGAAAGGGATTTCATAATAACAATAGGCACTGAATAATAATTCCTTAAATTAGGGCATTAATAAATATGAAATGAATAAAAATATTGCTTAAAATGGATGGTGGAGCAGGTATCTCCCATAGGTTAGGTATTTCTGCCCACTTGATATATTTAATCATCATTTCTTTTTTAAAAAGTAAACCTCAAAAACCTGATGAGAGCAAAACCCAGTTAGAAATGAAGTCCCAAATACTAAGATGTTGGTGGGGGTGGAAGGAAGGGTTCATGCACCAAGGATGTATGAGTGTTCTGAAGTCTCATCTTACTGGATAGGGAACCAGGACCTGGTGACGGTGGGAAAAAGACGATACTTTGTTTCCAAAACGTTGTTTAAACACACACACACACACACACACACATATCCAATTGTGCAATCTCTGGGATAGCAGCATAACCCCTTAGAGAAAGGAACACTATAGAAACTTCGAGATCAACGGGGGGGGGGGGAGAGGAGGAAATGACTAAAAAAAATTAAGCAAATGAACTAGGTAAAAGGAAAATGTAGAGGAAACTGAAGAACGAAGAAAACAACTAGCAGCTAAATTTTTTTTTTAAACTATTATGGCTGCTATACTTATTTACTGTGAATAGGTTGAATCCCTCTTTCAAAGATTTAGCTTGTCAAGAACTGAAAACAAAACCCACTCCCTCAAGACTGTGTTCCTTAGACACTCGTCAAGCCTGGAAGCGAATTCACTCGTGGGATTAACTTTCAGTGAAACAGATTGGTCTACAACATGAACAACACCAGGGAGGGACACAATCCTCAGTAAAATCAATCATAAGAGACCAAATGGGCAGAGGCTACCCAAACAAAGTGCAGAACACAGGAAGAGGTAGAAAAGGCAAATAAAAACAGGAAGTGGGGAGAGCACAGTTAAACATTTAGAAGAATGCAACCAATTCACTAAATAAAATGTGTTGAATAGAAAACTAATTTGCTCTGTAAACTCTTACCCAAACTACAATGATAAAATTAAAAATTTTAAAGCAAAAGCAAAGACCAGTTAAAAGCCAGATAGAAGAAGCACATTATTAGAGGAGGATTTTTAGAAGGCTTAAAAAAAAGAAACAGAAGTCAAAATAAAAAACAAAAAATAATGGACTAGTAATACTACCATGAAATAAGGTAGTACTTAAGGTTGAAAGTACTAAATATGGCAAAGAGATAGAATGTACACTTGATGAGGTCAGTGTAACAACTTAAAAGTACTGAAGACATAAAGCAAAAGTTTAGCAATGCAAGGAAAATATAGGAAGAGCAATTTTGGTAATTTGTGTCAGTCAAAATTGTTTTCTATGTGTTAGTAAGTCAGACATAAAGACACACACATATAAAATTATACACTGTTCAGAATTAGGCAGATCTAATAAAGAGGAAAACCTAATTAATAAACCCAAAAACTCAATTAACAAAAGTAAATATTAAACTTTGCCTCCTAAGAGGCAAGAATCTCTTTATTGAGGTTTTATTCCCTCTAGAATACACACAAAACTCTATCATGTACTTGGCCACTAAAACAAACAAAAAAAATTCACAGTAACATTACTTTACTATGGTCACTGGAAACTGCTGCTCAACATTATTTTAGAGATTGTAGCAAAGCAATAATTCAAAAATAATCAGTGTGAACAGAAAATAAAATTGTCTCTTTCAGGGAAAAGATATTCTGTTTCCCTTAACAGTCTTGGCAGCAAAAATAAAACAAAAAGATAAAATAGAATAAAACAAAATAAAATTCCCTAGAAACAAATCAGGAATATATTTAAAGAAGAATATACATGACCAACACAAAATAATTAAAGGATATAAAATAAAACTCGACTAGATGATTTAATATATAAAAGTTTACTCTTGAACGGTTAGTTTGTAATTTATTAAATTCTGATAGATTCCAGTAAAAAAAATTAATGGTTTATATTACTGACAGTGATTATCTAGTGGGCTATCTAAAATGAACAGATAGTTAATTTTAACGTGACTGTGCCTGTGTGTGTGTCTCGGCGTTGAAAGAATACAACATGTCTTACAATACTTACTTGGGAGAAAGCACCGGAGGACTGACAAAAGACCGAAGTGCATCTTTCACCATATCTTGCATGAGATGGGTTCCAAATACCTTTTTGTTATCCACCAAAAAAGTGGTCTTAGAACAAACAAATATTACATATTAATAATTCTGTCACAACCCTGGCATTATTTTACATATATATAACCATTACTGTGATATAAACACACTTATATATAGCACAGCCTATGAAAGAAATTGCCAAATGAAAACCTGGTGGAAATTGTATAAATCACTGCCCTACAATGGGTGCCACTTACCATATATACTAGAGTATAAGCCGACCCGAATATCAGCTCAGGCACCTAATTTTACCACAGAAACTGCATTAAAAAATGTGCTGAAAAAAATGTATAAATGTGCTTGACACAATGGATGTATGCATGGACTGTGATAATAGCTGTACCAGCCCACCAAAAATGATTTTTTTTAAAAGTCATCCCCCCACCCCAAAATGTGCTAAAAAACTCAGCTTATACACGAGTATATATTTAATCCCTATTTAAAGCTGATACAGGAGAATACGTTATCCAGAAAAAAAGCCTGCTACATCAATAGTAGTATTATATTAAATTAGGTCAGCAGTTCTCAACCTGTGGGTCCTGACCCCTTTGGGGGTTGAATGACCCTTTCACAAGGGTTGCTTAAGACCATCAGAAAACACATTATTTCTGAAGGTCTTAGGAACCGAGACCTGGTCTTCAATCGGTGTCCAGGCGGGTCTGCCCACATGCAGACATGTCCACATACGAGCAGCTGACACCATGCTTCAAGACAAAATTTCATTTATTTGTTTGGAAATAAACATTTCACAATATATAATTACATACTGTTTTTGTGATGAATCACTATGCTTTAATTATGTTCAATTTGTAACAATGAAAATACATCCTGCATATCAGATATTTACATCATGATTCATAACAGTAGCAAAATTACAGTTATTAAGTAGAAATGAAAATAAATTTATGGTTGGTGGTCACAACAACATGAGGAACTGTATTAAAGGGTCATGGCATTAGGAAGGTTGTGAACCACTGAATTAGGTAGTTAACTGGTAGGTCTAAAGTCTAAGGGTTGCGACAACCACTACAATCATGATACAGGATTCCATGTCATGAAATCCTCTCCATGGCCTAGTCCCTGGCAAAATATGTTTTGCCTTCTTTAGAATGTCATTAACATGGACTCAAGTAGTCTTTTAATTCAGGCTTCCTTCACCTAGCACACTGCAACTGACATTCATCTACACTGTTGAGAGTATCATAATACATTCTTTTTATTAGTAGATGTCACTGGGTGTATGTGCCATAGTTATTTTTATCCTTTCAACAGCTTAAGAACATTTGTCATTTTCAGTTGTGCAAGCATGAAACTGGCTATAAACATTGACACACAGATTTCTATGAGAACATAAATTTCTGTTTTTCTCAGATAAAAAGTACTTAAATCATATCAAATGCTTGTCTGGAAACCATTGAAAATTAGACTAGCGAATTACATTTATTGATTTTTGAAGGTTGAACTAGTCTTGCATTCTAAACCCCCTTTGGTCATGATGTCTTAATTACATATAATACCAAATTTAAGTTGCTAACGCTTTGTTACAGATTATTCTATCTGGGTTCATAAGGACTATAAACTATAGTTTACTTTCCTTGAAATGTCCTTTGCTTCATTTTGTATCTGAAAAGTATTCCTGCCCGCTCTATTTTCTGGAAGGCACTTCCAGAACTGGCCTGGAGTTTCTTTATTGGAATGTTGTTAGCAAACCATGGACCAATTAATTCATGATAAAGTGTACGCAACTGCTTTTGCAATTCACCTGGATCGTTTCAGCACCCCTTGGTGGGGCAGTATCACCAACTTCGGAAACATTGCTCTACATGTTGTGTAACGTCAGTTGCTCTTTTATTCCTGAGTCATTTGTATCTTCTCTCCCTCTCTATTGTTTGGCTAGAAGTTTGTAAAGTTTCTTCACATTAAAAAAAAAAAACCCAACTTACTTTTGGTTGGAACTCATTTTCAAAAAAAAAAACCTATGGTTTTTTGGTTCCTGTTTCATTGATATCTGCTTTTATATTAATCATTTACTTCTGTTTGCCTACTTAATTTGTTCTTCAGTTCCTGGTTTCTTAAATGAAAGCTTAGTTAACTAATTTAAGATTTTTCTTCTTTTGTAATATAAACAATTAATGCAACAAATTTTGCTCTAAGGATAGTTCTTTAGTTGTGCCTCACAAATTTGTGATGTAGTATTTGCATTTTCATCAGTTCAAACTAATTCCAGACAACCCAATTACTTCATAGGTTATTTAGGATGTATTATTTAGTTCTCCAATATTGGCAATTTCCAAAGATACAGTTATGTTATTGCACATTCAGTTTAATTTTGAAATGCTCAAAGAATATACTTGGCAGGATTCCAATTTTTTATAAATATATATATTAAGGTGTGTACTATGGCCCAGGTAGTGATCTTGATAAATGCATACAATTTTACGTCAACACTTTGACTAGACATTATCAACAATTTAGAATATCTTTTTAAAGGCATCAATCAATAAAACAATGTCAGCACATGTATAATTTAATGCTTAAAGAAGCATTTAACTACTAAATGAAACTTACTTGTAATAGAGATCTTGAAAGAACACAAGGTGATTGTTCACTAAAATCACAAAAAAAATCCTAAAAGATACATTGAAAGAAAAAGCAATGTTATTAATAGGTAAAATAGCAGAAAATGTTTGTATTTAAAGTACATTTAATTTTTCTAGACCTCTGGAAGTTGGTATCTTAGCAGAGTGGAAATATGACAAATAGATAAAGGTTATCTCCACAGAAACTAATTGTCCCAAAGGGACATCAGATAACTTCAGAACCTATTTTACAACTGACCAATAATTCTGTTTCATGGATAACAACAGGGAACTAATAAGGCTATTATAACAGTGCACCAGTTTTCACGGAGTTTTCTATTGCAGCTTTATAGATCTCATCAGCATAGCATACATTAATAACTCACGAGGAGGTACTAAAGAGGAGACCAACCTGCCGTTCTTAACCTCACAAATGAATGGCAACTACTAATGCAAATTCTGAACTGTGTATTATGCAACATCACTAAAATTAGAGAGGGAAAAAAAGGAGGAAGAAAGGAGACTAGAAATTGTAGAAAGTAGTAATGATACAGTTGAAGGGGTGGGATCAGAAATGTTCAAGAATATTCATTATTTCGCCTATTTTGTTTATAAATTTCACTATAATAAAATGTGTAACATTAACATTGTCATTTTAACCATTTTTAAGTGTACAATTAATGGCATTAATTACATTCACAGGAGTCCCTGAGTGGTATAAACAGCTGGTGGACCAAAAGGTTGGTGGTTCGATGTCACCCAAAAGTGTCCAAGAAGAAAAGCTTACCAATTTGCTCCCAAGTATTCATAACTTTAAAAATTCTCTGGAATATAGGTCTACACTGACGCATGGAGTTGTCACGAATAGTAACTGACTTTTCATCAACTGGTATTGACTGATTATATTTTAAAGATCCTATGATTAATAAGGAAAAAACATACACTAATATAACAACTAAGGATCAAAAAAGTCTATGCAGCAGAGTAAGAAAGGCTCTATCATTGCAAGTAGGCCACTAACTAGCCTTCCAATTTGGTTACAACCCTTCTGAACCTTACTTAACTTTGCTAGAAAATGAACTGAATTTTCTCTATTATCTTAGAGGAATGAAGTACATGACATAAAGATTTACTTAAACAATACCATAAACAATAAAATCCAAGATGTAAGATTTGCAGTAGAGCTTAAATTCTGAGCATTCATTTTGCAGAAGGTTACAGATAACAGTGAAAGCACCAAATCCATTTGTAGAGTTCTTGTGTGGATTACACTTTCATTGTATTCCTGACAGCGACTAAGGATGTTAAGTTTTGCCCTCAGATAGAGTGCATTATAAATTGGATTACTGCAGATACAGTTAGGTTAAATTTTAAGATATTATCTTTTTTCCCTTTTGACCCATTTTTAATTTGTTCTAGCTTCTATTATCCTCTGATTTCTTTTGGACTGAAGTTTTTCTGTCTTCTATTGTCATTGTTAGGAGGTTTTATATGATTTCTTTCTATAAACTAGGCAGAAGCTAGATTAATACTTTCTTAGAGTTATGGTAGGGGAGGCTAAAGAGTAATGGAACTAACAACAATGGGTAGAAGAGTGAAGGCAACGTTCTAAAATTGATTGCGGTTATAACTGTAATATATTTAAGACAATAAATTGCATGGCATGTGAATTATATGCAAAAAAAATGGTTTCTTTAAAAGTTACCTAAAAAGATGTTTTGCTAGTATTGCAACATAGTACATAATCTCTCAATGCCATGGCATTGTACACTGATTATACAGAACAGACTAAAGCTGCCTGTGCAAGTTTCTAAGCCTTTAACTCTTTACAGAAGTAGAAAACATTGTTTTTCTACTGTGGAGTGGCTGGTGGCTAGCATAAGCATAAGCCATAGTGCATTTGTAGATTATTTTCTAAATTTAAGTAAATAGGAAAGAACTGTGGGGGAAAAAATCTACCCTACGGTATACACTTATAATGGGACGCTGTGCAGCTTATAATGCAGGTATTAAAATAATGTAGAGACATGCACATTTGTTAACGTGAAAAATAGATGTTAATGACGTAAAGAACAGTGACTGTTAAATGACAGGTTATCAAGTACTATGATCCCATTTCTCCATGAAGAGTATTTATACACATACACACATATGTACGACTTTTTGAAGATATTTAAATGTGAAGAAGAATGTTACTATCCACTGTGGGTGGCAAAGTTGTTGAATCTGAATTTCTTCTTAAAATTTTCTAGCATAAAACAGATTATTCACTCTTGGGATAGCCAGTCTTTAAAAAATGTCTTAAAGGCTTGAAGGCAAACCAGCAGCCATCTAGCTGAGAAACAACAAAGCCCACACAGAAGAAGCACAACAGCCTTTGTGATCATGAGGTGCCAATGGGATCAGGTATCAGGCATCAAAGACCCAGAAGAAAAAAAATCATATCAATGTGAATGAGGGGGTGTGTGGAGTGGAGACCCAAAGTCTATCTGTAAACAACTGGACATCCCCTCATAGAAAGGTCACAAGGAAGAGAGGAGCCAGTCAAGGATGCAGTAAAGCACCGATGAAACATACAACTTTCCTCTAGTTCTTTAATGCTTCCTCCCCGCCACCCCCTCCACTATCATGATCTCAATTCTACCTTACAAATCGGGCTATACCAGAACATGTACACGGGGTATAGATAAGACCTCGCAACACTAGCAATCCAAGACTGATAAAGCCCTCAGGACCAATAATGAGAGTAGTGATACCAGGAGGGTAAGGGGAAGGTGGGAGGAGAAAGGGGGAACCAAGCACAATGATCTACATAAAACCCCTTCCTAGGGGGATTGGTAATGGGGGGGGGGGTATTTATGAATTTTCAAGGGTTCATGATGGAGGGAGGGGAGGGGAGGTAGAAAAATGAGGAACTGATATCAAGGGCTCGTAGAAAGAAAATGATGATGGCAACATATGTACAAATGTGGTTAACACAATGGATGAATGTATGGATTGTGATAAAAGCTGCATTAGGCCCAATAAAATGATTTTTTTTAAGTGATAAACTATTCTTTTATTAAATCAAAGTTTATATCCTGGAGTAGATTTTTGTACTTACCAAAATACAGTGTAAATTTGTTAAATTGACAACCTCACAGACAGTTTTTACTCTATCTATTACTCTTGCAAAATAGTTGACCATTTCTTCTCTTTTAATTATTTTTGCATAGCGAGGAAAGGTGGGTGGAAGTAGCCTCTGGTTAACAAGGGGTTCAAAGCCCATCATGATTGGATGATCTAAAAAGAAAAACAGAAAAAGGTAAGATTTCCAACATTAACCTGAAATTTAAACTGCAAATGCAATTAACTATAAAAAGAAAACTGAGTTTCTCCAAAGCATCTCCAAATTCTAAGCATATCCTTGAAATAGATTTTATAAATTATTAAAAATATATAACAACTTTTTAAAAATTACATGAGCAGACTTAAAAACCTAAAACTGCACTTCCCACTTTCACATTGGAAACGAGGTTTACGATTTCAAAATGAACTTCAAAGGAAGTAATATGTATATTTACTCCAGAAGAATCAACGCTCTACAAATCATGACAGTATAAAGAAACGTAAAAGTGTAAATCTCAAAAATGTAGGCTTCTAGTCCCCTTAACTTTTACAAGTGGATAGTAAATTCTGTCCAAACTCAGCTACATTGTAATTCAAAAATAGTACAGCACAGAAGTCAGCCTTTATTCCCCATAAATCAAGAATGCATTTGGTCCTAAGATGCACTTATAAAAATCTACAATACTTCAGAGAGATAACATATGACAGGGGACCCAAGAGTTCCTATTTCTTATTAATCCTTACTGTTGACATTTTTCACACTAGTGTCAAGCTAATTAATTGTTCCACCTGAACTCTAAAATGAGGAAGTTTCTTCTTGAAGCGTGAAATAATTAAGGATTTTGGATTCCAACTTCTGTTACACAACATGTAAACTGCAATCTAAATGTAAATAAAAAGTTTAAACATATCAATGAAATATAAAATTAAAGATGATTAAAATCTCACTGCCACTGAGTCGATTACATCTCATAAAAACCCTAAAGGACAAAGTAGAATTGTTCTTTAGGGCTCCTCAGTTTCTAAAACTGTAAATCTCAATGAGAACAAGACAGCCTCATCTTTCTCTGATAGATTATTAGCTGGTGGATCTGAACCATTGAACTATAGTCATCAGTCCCACACTTAACCCATAGGGCCACCAGAGCTCCATAAAGCAGAGTAGGTATCATCATCAAGAACTAAAAGCAAGATTACATTTAGTTCTTCTGAGACATATACTATAACGGTTCTTCAAAAACTAAAAAATATCCACTTGGATCAAGTGACCTGATGGTGAAAGAGCAACCCTGTGTCAGAGTAGAATTCTACTGTTTGTGTTTGTTTTTAAAATTTCATTTGATTAAAACACATAATCATACACCAATGCCACAGTTTCTTATTTACCCTTCAGTGACAGGATCACATTGTGTAACCATTCTCACTTGCCCTTTCTCAGTTATTACTCCCATATTAACATAAACTCACTGCCCCCTAAGATTCCAATCTTGCAAGTATTGTCAACTATATATTGATCCTATATATAGGATCCTATATTGATCCTATATAGATAGTTCTTAAAATATTCTAATACTCAGACATATTTTACTACTTAAGCTACATTATCATTTGCTTTTTAAGAAAACTTCAGATTGTTTGGTTTAAGGTTTAAAGATTATCTCAGGGCAGCAATTTCAGGAGTTCAACTACCCTCCAGAGATCTAGAAAGTCTATAGTCTGTGAAAATTTAGAATTCTGTTTTACATAGACACCCTTTGAGTCTTATAGAGTATTTTTTATCAAAATGTTCAGTAACAAGGATTGAGCACCATCCACAGCAAAGGAGGTTCATGGAGGCAATCAGGCTTTTCCCCTTCCTATTCCTGACTCTCCTTCCTCTGTTACTTCGGGTAAATAGAGCTCAGTTGTTGTACCTTAAACCTCTGCAAGTTTTGAAAGCGCCAAGCACTACACAATAGATTGAATAAAAGAATGAAGTATGTTTTCTTAGGCCATTTAACTGAGATGTCCCATGAATCCTAATCCTAATCCTAATCCTCCAAATCAAAGAACTAAATTCCATGATGTATTGGACTGTACACTGAAGGACTTAAAGATTAAGAACAAAGACACAGCATTCAATATGGATTGCAACTCGATGTAAAGAAAACCAAAATCCTTATCATTGGACTAACATATAGCATCATCATGATAAACCTAAATGTTGCCAAAAGATCCCATCTTTCTTGGATCCACAATCAATGCTCATGGAAACATCAATCAAGAAATCAAGCCTCATATTGCATTAAACAAATCTATGCATAAGACTTCTGAAAAGCATTGAAGAATAAGGCTGTCACTTTGACAACAAAGGTGTGCCTGAACAAACCATGGTATTTTCACTTGCTTCATACATACGCATGTGAAAGTTGGATAATGAATAAGGAAGACGGCAGAAGAATCAATGCATATGGATTATGGTGTTGGGGCCGGCCCCAATTCCAACTACGTGGACACCTGCCCTCCCCCCATAAGAATTTCTTTCAGAGGACAGCACGGAATCTGCAGCTCAGGGAGAGGGGCATGTCTAATCAGAGCACACGGGAGCAAATGAAGGGGGAGGAAAAGAGAGTAGAGGGCACCCTGGCCTACAAAGCCTTGATGACGAGATTCCCACTCAGAGCAGCCAACGCACAGAGAAGACCACATGGCCGGCTCCACTATGAGACACAGCATCTCTCACTGACCCACAGCCCTACAGGGGACAACACGGGAGACAGTGTGGGAATTCCACCTGATCTGATCCACCACACCGAGACAAAACACTACAGGTGTGCAACAGAAAAGCAAGGGGAGCAGAGCAACGAAGTCCCCAGTGAATACCAAAAATAGACTTTGGGGCCAGGGCTAGGCGCCCCAACAGATTCGACCGGAAAACACTCCTAAAGACCAAAAACAGTCCTTGAACTAACTACAAGCTTTTCTTTCTTGTTGTGTTTTGTTTTGTATTTTGTCATTGACTTGTTGTTGTTGTTTTATTTTATTTTGTTGCTTGGTTTTGCTCTGTCTTGTTTTAGTGCATGTTATTATCTCTGCAGGTCTGTCTAAATAAGATAGGCTGGATGAACAATCTGGAGGAGAAAACAATGGGACCAACAGTTCCAGGGGGACATGGGAGAGGGGGCGGTGGGGGGAAAGGTACTGGTGTTAACAAACCCAGGGACAAGGGAACAACAAGTGATCCAAACCGGTGGTGAGGAGGGTGTAGGAGGCCTGGTAGGGCGTGACCAAGGGTAATGTAGCCAATAGGAATTACTGAAACCCTAATGAAGGCTGAACATGATAGAGAGACAAGGGAAAAGTAAAAGGAAATAGAGGAAAGAGCTAGGAGGTAAAGGGCACTCACTTATAGAGATCTAAATAAAGGCATGTACATACGTAAATACATTTATATATGAGGATGTGCATATATGTATAGATTTAGTATTAAGGTAGCAGACGGACACTGGGTCTCCACTCAAGTACTCCCTCAATGCAAGAACACTTTGTTCTATTAAACTGGCATTCTATGATGCTCACTTTCCCAACAAGATCGCTGAAGACAAAAGCGAGTGCATAAGCAAAGGTGGTGAAGAAAGCTGATGGTGCCCGGCTATCAAAAGATATAGCATCTGGGATCTTAAAGGCTTGAAGGTAAATCAGCAGCCATCTAGCTCAGAAGCAACAGAGTGCACATGGAAGAAGCACACCAGTCTGTGTGATCACAAGGTGCCAAAGGGATCAGTCATCAGGCATCAAAGAACAAAAAATTATATTATTTTGTGCTCACCTCCCTGATACCTGATCATTGAAGACAAATGGGTGTATACTGAAATGTGGAGAAGAAAGCTGATGGTGCCCGGCTATCAAAAGATACAGCGTCTGGGGTCTTAAAGGCTTGGAGGTAAACAAGCTCTGAAGTAACAAAGCCCACATGTAAGAAGCCCGCCAGCCTGTGCTGTCAAGAGTTGTCGAAGGGATCAGGTATCAGGCATCATCATTGTGAATGAGGGGGAGTGCTGACTGGGGACCCAAAGCGCATCTGTTGGCAACTGGACATCCCCTTACAGAAGGGTCGCAGAGAGGACACCAGCCAGTCACGGTGCAGTGTAGCAACGATGAAACATACAACTTTCCTCTAGTTCCTAAATGCTTCCTTCCCCCCCGCCCCACACACACACACACTATCATGATCCCTATTCTACCTTACAAATCTGGCTAGACCAGAGGATGTACACTGGTACAGATAGGAACTGGAGACACAGGGAATCCAGGATGGATGATCCCTTCAGGACCAGTGGTGAGAGTGGCAATACCTGGAAGGTGGAGAGAGGTTCGGGTGGAAAAGGGGAACCGATTACAAGGATCTACATATAACCTCCTCCCTGGGGGATGGACAACAGAAATGTGAGTGAAGGGAGACGTCAGACAGTGCAAGATATGACAAAATAATAATTTATAAATTATCAAGGGTTCATGAGGGAGGGGGGAGCGGAGAGGGAGGGGAAAAAAGGGTTCATGAGGGAGGGGGGAGCGGAGAGGGAGCTGATGCCAGGGGCTTAAGGGGAGAGCAAATGTTTTGAGAATGATGAGCGCAATGAATGTACAAATGTGCTTTACATAATTGACGTATGTATAGATTGTGGTAAGAGTTGTATGAGCCCCTAATAAAATGATTGGAAAAAAAATAATTATGGTGTTGGTGAAGAATAATGAACACACCATGGACTGCCAAAATAACAAATAAAGTGGTCTTATCAGAATGCTTCTTAGAAATGAGGACCGGGAGACTTCAACTCAAAGATACTTTGGACACACTATAGGGAGACTAGTTACTGGAGAAGGACATCATGCTTGTGAAAGTAGAGGATCAGCAAAAACAATGAAGAACCTCAATGAGATTAAGTGACATAGTGGCTGCAACAATGGGCTGAAACCACAATTATCTGGGGATGGTGCAAGACTGGGCAGTGTTGCATTTTATTGTCCATATGGTTGCTATAAGTTGGAACAGATTTGACAGCACCTAACAACAACCAACAATAACAAGTACCCTCAGCAACTACTCTATATTATGGGGAGGGTGGGGGTGCAGGGAGGATCAGTGTAAATATCACACCTTTTGCAAATTTGACTTGTTAAAGGATGTACAACTTACTCATACAGCAATTACAATAATCAACTATGCAAACCTGCCCTTAATCAATGTGATTTTTTTTTCATTAGCAAACCCAAACTTAGTACTCCATAACCAATAGCCCCTACCCCTTTCTCCTTTCCTTCCTACCCTGCCCCTGCAAATTACTAAATTTTGTTTCCATATATATTTGTCTCTTCTTGGGTTTTAGACATAGTTATATGTGTCAGTTTGCTATTGATTTATTTCACTCAGCATGTGCTCAAGCTCCATTCATATTGTAACATGTATCAAAACTTTACCTCTCCTACTGGTTGAGGAGTATCCCTTTGTATTTATTGCACCACATTTTATTACATATTCATTTATCTGTTGAAGGAGCCCTGGTGACACCACGGGTTAAATATTGGGCAGCTAACCATAAGATTGATATTTCAAACCCAGCAACCACTTACAGAAAAAGATGAAGCTATCTCCTCCTGTAAATATTTCAGTCTTAGCAACACTAAGCAGCAGTTAGCAACCACTTACAGAAAAAGATGAAGCTATCTCCTCCTGTAAATATTTCAGTCTTAGCAACACTAAGCAGCAGTTCTACTCTATACTGTACGCTTGCTCTAAGACGGAATTGACTCAATGATCGAGGATTTATCTGTTGACAGGCAGCGACCAGGCTGTTTCTATCTTTTGGCTATTTTAAACAGGGCTGCAATCAAATTTGGTGTACAAGTCTGAGTCTCAGCTTTCAATTTCACCCAGAATAAAATTGCTGGGTCAGATGATAATTCTAGTTTTCACCTTATAGGGAATCACCACATTATTTCACTATTTTCTGAAATGGCTCTATCATTTTGCATTCCCACCAACAATGATTCCAATTTCTCTCACATCCTCCTGGACATCTATTTTCTGGGGCTTTTAATTTTGATTATCGTCGCCATTCTAAACCAAACTCAATGCCATCAAATTGATGCCAACTAATAGCAACCATGTAATACAAGGTAAAAGTGCCCCTGTGAGTTTGAGACTGTAACTTTACTAGAGTAGAAAACCCTGTCTTTCTCCCAAGAAGCAGCTCCTGGTTTTAAACTGCAGTTAACAGCTCAACAAGTAATCATGACGCCACCAGGGCTCCTTAGTAGAAATCAAATGGCATTTCCTTGTGGTTTTGATCTGCATTTCTGAGGAATAATGACATTATTTTTTTATGTGTTTGAGGGCCGAAGGATGGAGTTCCTCGTTGGTGAAATGTCTAATGAAATCCTTTGCCCTTTTTGTAACTTGGTTTCTCTTATTTATTTATTTATTTTTAGTTTGTCTATCATTTAAGTTATGAACTGACTTTATTTGCCTCTGGGTGAGCTTAAAACACTAGCCTTAGGCGGGATAAACAATCCTGAGGAGAAAACAACTGGACTGATGGGTTCCAGGGGGACACAGGTTAGGGGGAGGCAGGGGAAATAAAGGGGAGTGTTAACCAACCCCAGAGATACAGGAACAACAAGTGATCTAAAATCAATAGTGAGGAGGACAAAACCACGAAAGATTCAGAAAGGTTGACATAGTACAATTTTAGAATAAATCAAGCACAACATATTCCGAATGGGTAAGAAAAAAAAAGAATAGGAGCAAAATAAACAATTACCTCCTTTTGTGGTATCATTCTGGGCTTGGATGCCATGATGCAAAGAGTTATGAATGGCAGACAGAAGATCTGCTGCTTGAATCATCAATTTTTGAGCTTCTGCAACAGCACTGGTCTAGCAAATAAATCATCAAAAACATTCTTTATATTCTTTCATGGAAAGACATATATTTAATAGAGAAATCCTATAAACAATAAAGAAATTAAATATTCTGCGGTGACTTTACTTTTCATAAACTATTCACTTAATACAGGATACTCAGATCTTGTTACGATGGAAATTGTTTTTTTATTCACATATTTATCTTGTAGAATCCTTTTTAATTTCAAAGGAAACCTTTCTGGTTTATTCTGTTAACTTCGTATTTTAAATATCAAATAAAGATGCAGGCAATTAGAAAATGAAAAAATTTCAATTATTTCCACTCATTCTTCAAGATAGAAAAAATGTTTGTTATAGTAAGTGGCAAGTCAAAGACCGAAATTAGTCTGTAACTGACTAAAGTTAATGCAAAGAGACAAAAGTTAAAGAAATTATCATCCAGGCAATTATTTGTTAACTAAATAAAAGAATAGGCCTACTGAAATTTCTCAGTTTCAACCTCTCTTTACAATTCCCAATAAAAATCCACAATTTCATCTTCCATTATTTTATCAACAGGCATGGTAATGTAAAATTCATGTTTTCAGGAAAATCACCAAGGTGCTTGGATGTAAATTTCCCAGGAACTGTTTATTTGCCATCAGGAGAATTCCAACGCAAGCCTCAGAATTATTTCAATTAAGACATTCCACCAAAATAAATCACTAAAACACAAATGGACAAATGATTAAAAATACCCTTACCTCCTTCTTAGTAAAAGCTATAAGCACTGTCAGCAACACCCGAGTAAATTTCACTCTGCTGAATACAGCTAAACACTGTTGATGCTAAAGACACAAGAAAGAATTGAAAGTTAAAAGGTGTAAAATCTTTAAAAGGAATTTTTCAAACAATATTTTAAGTCCTAAGTCTCAATGTCAGTAACTTACTACATTGCAAAAACCTTTACAGATAAAAGACATTTATAAGCCTGAACAGTTGCAGAAAGCACAATAAAACAAAGTATCTTTTGAATAGAAATATTAAAGAACAAGAATGCAACAATGATTTCTTCCTGTGAAAAGTGGCAGCAAATTTTGTTTTACATTGTTGCTTGATTTTGCTCTGTCTTGTTTGTGGGCATGTTGTTGTCTCCGCAGGTCTGTCTGGATAGGACAG
>NW_022111329.1:3696489-3702389 GCF_000313985.2 Echinops telfairi | reverse complement strand
AAATAAATAAATAAAAGAAAAAAGAAAAGTGGCAGCATTATTTCTAAAATTTAATTAGCATGTTAAAAAAGACCAATGAAAATATTGCAATAAGTAGAATTATAAATGTCAGGTTCAACAACTTTCAACCTCATCTAAGTTCTTGAGTTTTATTAAGCACTGATATACCTTCTAGAAAAGGTGTTTTTTTTCCTTTCAAAGATATTGAAAATCTTTGAAATCATATCTTTGAAAGAATTATATTATCATTCTATTAAAATAAATACAAGGGAAATAAAATCCCTTGCAATGTCCAATTTTTAAAGAAATACCTTCATACGAGCTTCCATAAATTATAACGCAGTTCATAAAACTACAAAATTAAGAGGTAGACTTCTCTGATATTATCTACCAGAAAATAAGTTCAATTACTTCTAGTTCAACTTCTGGATCTCTTTCTTCTCCTTGCCGACTTCGAGTACTCTAAAAGTTAAAAAAGATTAATAATAACAAATACAAATATTCAATGGTTTTAATATCTCTGAAAAACTGTGAAATCATTACCACTATCAATTTTATAACATATTCCTCATTTTGGTACACATTATTATTAGTTCTACATTTTCCCCCCAAACTCTCCTGCCAAAACCCTAAGAAACTATTCATCTAGTTTCTGTCTCTACAGATTTGTCTCTCCTAGATTTCACATTTTAAAAATCCTAATAGCCCCCCTCCCCCATTAATAAGGGGAGAAAAAACCTCAATCCAAAAGCAAGCAGAAAATAATAAAAATTAGAACAAATTAAAAGTGGGCCAAAAGGGAAAACTGATGTTAAATTTTAATCTTGCTATATCTGTATTAATTCACTTTCTCATGCACTCTGAGGGCAAGGCTATTCACCACCCTGGTCAAAGTTCTGAGGGAAATGAATGGAGGCCTAATCCCTGTGACAACTATGCAAATGGTTGGGTTTTGACTGCCAGCCATAGTCTTCTGTAAACCAGGAGCTCAGGATTTAAGCTCTAATACAATTCCTTCCTCTGATCTGGGTTTTATTATTTAGAATCCTGGGATCACACAGGCTAGTATGCTTTTGTGTGGCCTTAGCTGGCACCTCACATAGACAGTTGCTTATTTTAGAAAAAGCCTTTAAAACGCCACACACTATTCTTTCTGATAATTGGCACTATCTGATTTCTTCACACTTTATAACACACATTATTTTCAACCTTGCCTCTCTTTTAATATGAGAATCAAATGATCAGAGTAACAAGGCTGAAAAATGTCCTGTGAAAGATTCAATATCCGCTTTAATCAGATTTAGGGTACTACCATTTACTAAGCTACTTACTATTCTAGTTAATCACCAGGTACTGACTTTGCAAAGATAAAGAAGACAGTCCTGGCACCACTAAAGAAATGAAAACTCTAGGTAGGAAAAAAATCCTGTTTTTAAGATAGCATACTAAAATTTAAAAACACTGGAAAAATTTGAAAGAACTGAAAAGATTACGAGGGCTATACTTAAAATATGTGCACTTAAAATGATAAGTAATTTCAGAACATCTCTCTGAATTCTTCAAGTTCATTACCAAAAGAGGCAAAGAATATAAAGGAGGAAGTTGGGGCCCCTCTATACTAGTTAATGCAATTAGTTAAAAATTAACCTTCTAAAAATTAGAAGAATACTAAAACGCTACGGGGGGGGGGGGGAATAAAATAAAACTACAATAGAGAAAATATATAAATACCTTTACTCTTCTTTGCATATCATCTTCCACATCTTTTAGCATGCCTAGAAAGAAACACAATGACTTTTTTAAAGGAAACCAATAAAAATACAAAATTTGTGAACTGTCTGTATAAAGGGTTTTACCTGTAACTCGAAGATCTGTCACATTGTTAGCCATTTTAAATCCGTAAGTCATTGACTGAAAATCTTCCTATACAGAAAATGAATAATTAGGATGCTGAACAGCAAAACTTTCCATGATATTTCTTATAAAATCATTTTTTAGTAATGAAATGTCATCATTCTTGTCTAAATACGAGGGAGCTTCAAAAAGTTCATTGAAAATGCTTTACCTTTTAGTTTTTTTCTTGTGAACTTTATAAAGGCCCCTCGTACTGCTCTCATACATCAAAGTTTTCCTTATATAAGCATATTTTTAAAATGCCATATTCTGAAGTTGTCTCTCTCCTAATTCCAGTTGCTGGTCCTCAGAGAATTTTAATAGACCTGCACTTAATATGTTCATTTTCAAAGAGTAATACTAAGTATAATTTCACAAAGTAATAGTTCACATATAGTAGTTTCTCATTTATCCATGAGCAGTAAATAGATAATAATTACTGCTGGATGACAGCGTTATGACAAGATTAGTGCCTGTTTACACACACAGTTGGGCTACAAAGGTTAAGACTTATCAAAGAGAATTAAGAGTGACAAAATCACATTCCCACTTATTCATACCTAGGTCTCTAATCTGCCAGTACACTTAAATCATGGATGAGGCATTAACAAATTAAGTGGCTTGCTAGCCTTCCTTTGAAGAATGAGTTTAATGTTATCTGGTTGATTCAATTAAGAAATCAAAAGCTGCATTAGAGGAATGTTTCAACCCTAATAAAATATAAGAGGCTACTTCAGAAGGTTTGTGGGAAAACACAGTAGAAAGATAATAGAATTTTTCCATGAACTTCCCTTTGTATACATAAGCCCAATTTAATGAAGTAATAAATAGTCACAGAAATGGTCATAACTACAGTAAAAAATTTGGTTCTGAACAGAAAAAAATAACCGATTACTCATTTTATATCAAGTACCATAACTAACTAACAGAAAAAAGCCACTATGTGGCTGGCCTCATAGAACTCAGTTAAAGGTATTATATGCCTCATGGATTGGGTCTTTCTAAATTTTTGCATTGGATTACAAAATTATAAGTTTATACTCTATCTATACCTGGACATCAAAAAGGATATCTCAAATTTTATGAGTCCCCAAAGTAACTCTGGATGTTCACCAGGTTAGGGAACCTGGATCTAACTCCTCTCATTTTCCAACATCACATTATCAAATTTAACAAAAAACCTTGTTGACTTTATAATCTAATTCTATCTCTAATCTAAAAACTTCTCTCCCCTTTCACAGTTCTCTCTAGCTCAAGTAACCACCACACCTCACTGGTACTTCTATAACCACCTCCATATGGGGCCTCACACTTGCCTATTATAATGTATTCTCCCCCTATAAGCCAAAGGAATAGTGCTAAAATAAGTCATGTCACTTCCCTACTAAAATGCAATCATTTCTTGCCTCACAGTAAAATCCTTAATCCCACAGTGGTCTAGAAAGCATCCATCATGCGCCAGTCCTGGCCTCCTCTTTAATCTCATTTCCCACTACTCTTCGTGTTCGCTGCCTTCATGTTGTTCTGCAAATATGCCAAACACAGTCTCATTGGGGCTTCTGCATTTCCTTGCCCCTCCTCAAAAAATAGCTTTTCTTAAACATGATTTACAAGGCTCCAACCCTTAATAATCCCAGCCTCTGCTCCAATGTAAATTCCTCATATAGAGGTTCTTCCTATACAATGTTAAAACAGCAGCCTCTACTATTTATTCCTTTATCCTGTTTTACTTTTCATCTTGGAATGTCCCACCTATTTTGTGAAATTTCCATGATTATCCAAATGAAGATTTCAAGAAAGGACTTGCATCTGAAAGTCGGGGTGGAATTAGGACTAGCTATATAAATGAGCGCTTCATTAGCATATAGTTGATACTAGAAAGCACAGAACAAGACTCAATCGATCTAACAAAAGAGTATAGAGAATAGATGGTACCTAAAAGGATGCCACCATCTAGAAGAGTAAGTGAAGGAGAGAGGCTAATCAGTGAGATGGTAAGAAAGTCAAGGGACTGTGCTATCATGAAACTGGAAAGAAAAAAGTATTTCAAAGCATACTTAATTAGGTATAATGATACAATGGAAAAGGAGGGGTAAGAAAACTGGATTTAGCCAGAATGGTAACATTAATGACCCTGTTAGGTCAGTTTTTATACATGGTGGAGAAAAATGTCGAACTAAAGTGGGTAAGGAGAGACTGAAAGACAGTAGAATAGGCATGTAAAGTGTTTGGGTAGAGATTAAGAGATAAATGGGATCATAGAAATAAAAAGCCATGGCATAAAGGGAATACTAGATTTTTGTTGTATCTTATTATGAGTGATATTAAAGTATAATTATATGCCAACAGAATATTCTAATAGGAAGGAGAGACTGATAATGTGATTTTACAAAAGAGCAGTAGGTAAAAGGATCGAACTAGAAACATAAAAGGAAGGACTGAGTTTGGATTGTTATAAGCACACTTTCATTTTAACAGTATAAAAAAGGCAAAGTAATGTAGACACCAACAAAGATTTGTTAGCATCGTTGACAGCGAAAAGATGGGGAATTTCTAATTCTATTTTATCTCACATAATGTTTCAGTAAACAGTACGCTTAATGTGAGGAGTTGGCTTGGGAGGTCTGAGAAGAGAAAAATGTTGAAAAGTCACCCTTGAGACTGGAAAAGTGAATTCAATACAGATGTGTTGTAGGATAAGACTATTTTGCAGTGCTGAGTGCCAATCTGAGATTTTCAGGCCTAAAATAAAGCTGAGGAGAGTCACACAGATGTAGGTTTTCTCTAGCAGGCTTCTGCTACCTGAGTGCAAACAGGCAGTTGGTATATATGGTTGAAATTTTGTCAGATAAGTAATATAAAAGGTGACTTGGGAAAGGGAGTTAAAAATTATTACAAGAGTGATTTCTGCACTAGACCGCTGAAAGGATGACATGAGGAAAATTAGCGAATGGTGAAGTGGCAATATGTATGAAGTGAAAATCTCAGGGGAAACAAAGGACAGTAAAAATAAAATTATCAGCATAAATCACAACATGGCAGTAACCAAAGGGTAGTAAGCTTGAAATCAAAATTTCAGGAGATTAAAGATTAGTGGGTAAATATTTTGCTCATTTATTCACTAAACCATTATTCCTAAATCATTACATGATAGCTAATACACTCTAAATACTGAGGATACAGTCATACAGTAAAAATTCCTGCCACTATGGAGCCTACTGCTTGGTGAGGAGTGACCCCTCTTAAAAGGTAAAGAACATATTCTTCATACTACAGGTTCTTTAAAACAACACTGCCAAAACATAGTTAACAGAAGGTTATCAGAGAAGGTTATTTAGGGTTCTATAGACCACAGCATTAAAAATAACTGCAATCCTGCAAGAGGGCATTAAAATAATAAGTACATGGTAATTCCTGCCCACCATTCATTGGGCACCCTTAAGGCAAGAGATCCAAACCAAAGTCCAACGATTGCCAGTACTATACCCTTGGGATAACAGTCATCTACTTCTTGTCACACTATGAAGTTTCAGTCTCAAAGTCCAAGGACTACAGGTAAGTTTGAGGTAAAACCCAGTTCTTCCTGTGTGGCCTGTGAGGATGTTGTGTGCCTTGAAAGAACAGAGTCTAAAGTCCGAGTGGGCTTTAGCACATGGCCTGGGTCACCAAGGGCTGGATAGAAATTAGGTTTTGGTCTGGGGTCTTAAAGGCTTGAAGGGAAACAAGCGGCCATCTAGCTCAGAAGCAACAAAGCCCACATGGAGGAAGCACACCAGCCTATGTGATCATGAGGTGCCAAATGTGGGTGAGTGCAGAGTGGAGACTCAAAGCCCATCGGTAGGCAACTTGACACCCCCTTACTGAAGGGTTGTGGGGAAGAGATGAGCCAGTCAGGGTGCAGGATAGCAGCGATGAAACATATAACTTTCCTCTAGTTCTTAAATGCTGCCTTCCCCCCACTATCATGATCCCAATTCTACCTTACAAATCTGACTAGACCAGAGGAT
>NW_022111329.1:3680788-3691836 GCF_000313985.2 Echinops telfairi | reverse complement strand
TTGAGAAACGATGTATAAATGCGCTTTACACAATTGATGTGTGGATGGATTGGGATAACAGTTGTATGAGCCCCTAATAAAATGTTAAAAAGAAAAAAAAAAGAAAAAAATAAAAATCAATGACTTTCTCAACAGAATTACCTTATACTCCAAGGGAGATGACTGTGAATGTTCTCTAACATAAAATAAAATGACAATGAGGTCCCTAATGTGAACCAGATACATATATGGATTTTGAGCTTGCCCTTCATTCTAGTACTAATCTAAGAACAATTAGTTCTTATGACATGGCTCTGTTTGAGACTCACTCACCCTCATAAAAAGATCACTTAGGATATGGGTGCTATAACTAAGTGTGGTAAAGAAACTAGATGGTGACCAGCTATCAGAAAGAATAGCTTCTGGGGTCTTAAAGGCTTGTCTTTAAAAAGCAGACGATCTAAGTGAGGCATCAACCAAGTCTACATAGAAGAAGCACACCAGCCTGTGCAAGGATTATAAATACTACAATCCAAATCCAAAGGAGGGAATAATATCAGAGCTTAAATTGTGAACACTTGGTTTGCAGAAGGATACAGTGGAAGCCCCAAACTAATTTGCAGGACTCATACATAGATTAATCCTCCATTGAATCCCCTCTGACCGTAACTGAGGGAAATGAATAGCCTTATTATCAAACAGAGATCCTGTAAACACGATTATACTAGATATAGTGGTTAAAATGTAGTAACTTATTTGATCCCCCTTTTGACTCATTTAAAAGTTTCAGTTTTAAAAAAAGGTAAACAGTAAATATTCATGGATTAAATTTGACACCTTATCATCTGATCTCTCTTTTGACCCATTTCAAATTTGTTCAGTTTTTAATATTTTGCACTTTTAAATTGAGTTTTTTTCTATTTTATTCTGTTATTGCTGTTAGTATATTGGGGGGGGGTCTTGGTTATTTTTGTACATTTTTCTGTATATGAAATCCAGGATAAGTAAGTATAGAGACAATAACTGGATTAACAGTTTCCTTGCTGGTATGGCAGGAGAGGTTGGGAGGAAATGGGGGCCTAATAACAATGAGTACAAGAGAGAGGAAAATGTTCTAAAACTGATTGTGGGGATGACTGTACAACTCCTCTTGATATGACTGAACTAGTGAATTATATGTTATATGGACTATGTGCCAACAAAACTGTTTAATTGTAAAATGATTATAATCATAACTAAAAAGAATAGTCATTGCCAGTACTGAAAGAGAATATGATTCCATCAAAATAATCTTGATTATATTAAAAATGTAATATTCTAATTTTTTAAATGTTAATATCCTATAGAACTTTGCAATTAGGATCTATCAGTTGAAATTTACTACTGCTTTAAAATGAGTCCTGGTGGGTTAGTGGGCTATGCACTGAGCTGCGAAATGCAAAGCTAGCAGTTCAAACTTACCAGCTATTTCCAGGGAGAAGCAGCTTTTCTGCACTTGTAAAAATGTATAGCTGAGGGAAGCGGGAGCAGCTGGCAACTGTGTAACCCCCATCAAGGGGAGCGAGCAACAGGATTATACATAAATGGATATACTGGATGGTTTGAGATGTGGCAAAATGAAAAAATAAATAAATAAATAAGAATTCTGGGGGTAAGGAGAGGGATGAAAGGGTATAAAGGGGAGCTGTTATCTAGGAGTTCAAAAAGAAAGAAAATGTTTTGAATATGACTTTGGTAGCAGTTGTACAATACTGATGTGTTTGAAATATGGAATAATATGATATCTCTAAGAGCTCCCAGTAAAATAAAATAATAAAAATATATAATCTTAGAAACCCACAGGGGTAGTTCTACTTTGTCCTGTAGGGTTCCTATGAGTCAGAATTGATACAATCACAATGAGTTTGGGTTTTGGATTGCTTTAAAAACTCACTAAATTATTTACATCAAGATTTTAAGGGTTCCTGGAATGATTTAAGTCATTAAATCAAATTTGCTTACTACAGACTAGATACTGGGTAACACTGAAAGGGTCCAAACAGGAATAAAACAAGTCCAATGATATTTATTTCAGATTAGTACCTGAAATCTTAAATGTCCATTAATAGGTGGCTAGTAATTTACTACACAGTGAAATACTAATAGTAATAAATAGTTAAATAACAGTTGTCATCAAGTTGATTCTGACATTAGGTGACCCTGATATGCCAGAGCATAACAGTGCTTCATTAGATTTTCAATGGCTGATTTTAGTGAAATGAAATGTCTTAATACGGTGGCATAAAATGTTGAGCTGCTAACTGCCAAGATCAGCTGTTCAAAACCACCCGCCACTTCGCAGGAGAGACTTAGTCTTGGAAACCCATAGGAGCAGTTCTACTCTCTCCTCTGCCCTGTAAGGTCACTCTGAGTAGGAATAGGCTAGATGACAGTGAATTTAGTTTGAAAGTTATCTCTGCCTCTGTAACTTCCTTCCACCTAACAATTTTGGGGGATCCTGTAAACAGGGTCTGTTAAACACTAGCAGAGCGGATGGATCAGTTTTAGTTGCCATCATTTAGACAGCCATCTCAGACAGAGGGAATCCAGGGACCATCAACAAACCAGCACCATCAGAGCATGTTTGAGATCCCTGCCTTAAATGGCAGAGGTCAAGACCAGTGGCATCCGTAGGCAGAAACCATGGGATTGAGCAAAGGGGCCAAACTGAAACAAAGTAGAGGGGCTGGGCCGGAGACCTGAGAGCATTAGATAATGAGGGGGAGTGTCAGGTGGGCTTCCTAGCCCACACTATGTAACTGAGAAGCTAAGAAACAGAGAGACATGGCTGCTGGCTGAGAAGAGGCACTTCTGTATCCTTAAGTGGTTTCTAACGCTGGCTTGTGGTAAGTAACCTGTTAACTTCCCTATTAAATCCTATAATAGTAATGTCTGTGAGTTCTGTGTGGCCACTCCAAAGGGTTTTCAAACTCAGGAGAAAAGTAGTGTCTTGGGAGGAATGGCTGGTATAATAGGGTAAAAGGATGGTGACTGGAAACACACCTGATCTCTGCCTATGGCAAGTGGCCTTGCACTAGTAGCAGGAGTCGTCAGATATGGCCAAGTTGTTTTCTCACTGATTTTTCTAAAATGGATTGTTTTATTCTGAGGGGCTATTACTGAACATGAACCTTTAACCTTTTGATTAGCAACCAAATGTGCTGTTAACATACTCAGAAACTCTTAATAATCGCTAACATTTGTCAAGTGTTTACTTTGTGCCAGACATAGTATAAACAATTCACTTGTATTCATTAATCCTCCTAAGGTGAGTATATTACAAACTACATTTTATAGATCAGGAAATTGAGGCACAGAAAGATTCCATTCCCAAAAAAACAAAATTAGTGATAGAGCTGGAAAACAAAGGTGGTCTCATTTCCCAGAGGATGTATATTTTTAGGTTTTCACTTTTATTTTGAAAACATTTCAGATTACAAGTTACAAAAGTTGTAAAAAGAACACATTTCTTCTCACAGTCCCCAATTATATTAATAATTTCTCACATTTGCACTGTACTTTTTTGTTCTGAACCTTTATATTAAATTGCAGAGATGCCTCTTATCTTCAATGTATTTTCCTAAAAACAAAAACATTCTTGTACATAGTATAAAAACCGAAATCAGAAAATCAATTCCTTCATGTACTCTATAAACATTAAAATTTCCTCTATTGTTACTACTATCATTTAGAATATTCTAAGACAAAGTTATTTTGTAGTATGTACCTCATTGCAAGCTTACCCTATGTTTCCTCATGATTAAATTCAAGTTATGTACATATGTAAAGATACAGCACATAAGAAATGATCCTGTGTCCTGGGAGCTTTGTGTCAGGAGGCACACAGTGCTGATTTGGCCCATTGTTAAGTAATGTTAATTCATAACTTGGGGGAAAATACTTTGATATGACATATCTTGTGTTTCATAATACCTTTGTCTACTACTTTTAGTAACCTTTGATGATTTTTATCCAAAACAATGATTTAGAGTAGAAATATACTACGAGTTGACATTTTCGTCTGTTCAGGAAGTTGACGGATGTGCAGAATGAGGTTTGTCGTCAATTAACATTTCACTTTTTTTGAAACAAGAAAACCACTTGTAAACTTGAGTTATTTCCATAGCACTGCCCTTGTAAACTGTGTTCAACATCACAACAATTTCTGTGGCATTTTTCCCCAAGCAGGAAACAAAATTTCATAGCCACACTTTCTCTTAAATTGGCTGTCAAAAAAAATAAGATTTGAATGAAATTTCTTTTATGAAAAATTCACTGTTACCAGAAAATCTTCCCAGGTGACACCACTGGGTACACTAACTCAGAGTGAGTTGCTCGATGCTTGCCTAACGGGAAAAATGTTACTACTAAAGCACCATTCTGCCTAGCTCAATTCTGGGTTTTGGGGGGGAACCCTCATATTGTGGACAGAGTTAAGATTTATTCCGAGTGGCATGAGAAGGCTCTGCAAGGTTTTGTGCAAAGGGTGACAAGATCAAATTTTTACCTTAAAACAATTACTCTAATTTTTGAATGCAGGAGAGCTAATAATTAAAATAAGACATCAATGAGGAAGCTACCATCAGAATACAGAGGGTAATGCTTGCAATAGGGTTTATTGTTAAAGAAAGTGACAATGGTCAGACTCTAGAATCCTAAAGTGGGGCAGAAAGAAGTTTCTAAGACTTGTGTATGGAGTGTAAAAAAGAAGTCATCACTCAAAGATGCTCAAAGCAAATGGAAATGCCACTGACTGAGATGATTAAAACTGAGAAAGGAATGGTAGGAGGAATGAGGTTAGAAGATTAGTAGTTTTAGGTGTGTTATAATCAAGATGACTATTAAGCATCCAAATGGAGATAGCAAACAGGCACAAATGTATCACTAGAGTTCAGAGGCAAGGTGACTGTAACACAGCAATGTTTAGAAAAGAAAAAGGGGGGAAAAGGGACTGAATGACAGATGGAGAAGAACATGACAGTGAAGAGGTAAACAACAAGTGATTTTATAGAGCCCAAGCATGTGAAATATTTCTACAAGGAAAAAAATTAACTGTGCCCACTGAACTAGATTTAGCAGTATGTCAGTTGGTGGTGACATTGACCTCAGGGAACTAGCTATCTAGTAGGGGAACAGACTTGTGGGTGTATAGTCCCAATGCACAATGACTATAAATAGAGGTAACAGATATACATGTGATAATGGAATGAGCACAACCATTAGCACTCAAACATGAATACTACTGACAGAAAAATGAACCCGTGTTAATTACTAACAAAGACAAAAGATGTAAAATATTCCACGCTAACTAGAAGATACAGAATCCAGCAAGACAGAAGAATGTCCTGAAAAAAAGCCAAGTGGAAAATAATTCTGTCTGAGGGAGGCAAGAGAATGGGATCCAAGTACAAAAGATTTAAGTTAGACCTTAGGAAAAAAGCTTAAAGAATTTAATCTTCTTCTAGAATGGATAAAGGACAATTTTTCAATATAATTTTGTGGACTCTTTTGACTTTTTAAATGATAAAACAAAACACCAACAACAACAACAAAAATATCATGCCTCACAGCAAAGCTATGCAGGGTTTTGGAGTCTGTAAATATTTATAGGAGCAGATGATTGCATTATTCTCCTGTGACCCGGGTGGCTGCGAGGTTGGAACCTCTAAGTCTGCAGTTAGCAATCCACTGCTTATCTCACACACACCCCACGTTGAAGTCTTCAAACAACAGAATGGAACAAGACCAGGTTACCTAAATTTTAGAAAGATAACTAGTGGAGAATGCGCTACATGGAAGAGACTGGGATAGAAAAAAAGGGCAGAACAGGGCTTCAAATAGGGTCAACCAATTTAGTCATACCCGAGTAAACACTAGAACATACCCGAATTTTTAAAGAAAGGAAAAATAAAATGGATGCATTAGAGCAATAGCCGGATAGGAAAAATTTCAGTTAAAGTGCTACTAGAAACTTAGTGGATAGGAGGCAAACATGCTGTTTTCGATGTGAATCACTCTCCACAGTTGCACCAATAATCTTATCTTCAGCATCAAGGTCCTTTCACAGGGGTCGGCCGATTCTTAGCAGCAGGAAAATTACAGTGATGAAGTAGCAACGAAAATAATTTTATGGTTGGGGGGTCACCACAACATGAGGAACTGTATTAAAGGGTCGCAGCATTAGAAAGATTAAGAACCACCTTCCTAAAAGAACTCATTACATCATTACAACTCTTTTGAGACTCCCTTTTCAGGCATCAACAGACAGAAAGACTACTTCAGAAGCTGTCCAAGTCATCTCAATTATAAAGCTGACAAAGGGTCCGAGCTGTCTCAGGCAGCGGAGGGCCAGCCCATGGGCTGGTCGGCCTCCCACGATGTGGAACGACAGCTCTAGGTCGCCAGAGCGCTAAGTGGAGGACAACGCTGTGGGGGCTTTACCTGCACCGCCTGCTATCGATTTCCCCACCGAAAGCCTGGACCCCAAGTAAGACGGATGTCCAGGGTCTCTTGGAGTGTGGATCAACTAGAGGGCAGTGAGAAAGTGATAGCAGCTCACTAACATCTCACAGAATATTATGTCATAGGACACGTCCCAGTTTTAAACACTCAAGTCTGTCTGCTGCTCTGTAACATCGAGATAAGGCTTTCTGCAAACTCAAGATAATCTTGGATAAACTTGCTTCAAGTTTCTTTCCCCGGGTTACCGATAAGACTGTTGTGTTTACTCATGACCTTTTCTTTTAAAGAAGCCCCAAATGACCAGCTAGAATATATATATATATATATATATATAAATGTTACAAGTTAGAGCTAAGAAGCATTCTGTTGCACTTTAAAATAGATATCAAAACAAACACACAAAACAAAATAGTTGAATGACTTCTCACATCTCATGTACAGCCTAAAAATTCAAAATGGGGTCTAAAAGGTGGTGACCAGACTTTCATAGGGATTCATTACCCCATAACCAGCAGGAGCCTTTGAGCAGTAGAAGCAGGGCCAACAGTGTGTCTATCCAGCCATTGTCAGGCTCACGCTGCAGATCTTCAAAAACCAGACCATCTGCCTTCAAGTTGTTTCCCACTCTTTAGTGAGCCTGTAGGGCAGAGTAGCGCTGTCCCTGGGATGTCTGACACTGTCAATCTATAGGAGCAGACTGCCACATCTTTCTCCTCTGAGCTTCTGTTGGGTGGCAACTGCTGACCTTGCAGTGAGCAGCCCCACACGTTACCCACTACCCCAACAGCACACTCTAAAAGCATCAGATAAATCTCATTTTACTTTTTCTTAGGAACTGTTAACAAAGAATGAAATACATATTATGATTGCATCTATCTATTTAGAATAAAAATGGAGCTACACAAAGGAACATTATTCTTAGTTGTTTGTTCACTTATTTTTCAATTGATTGTTAAAAGTTTTGTTATTAACTTTGGATTATTATAGTACATGTTCTTATCAAATAAACCCATCTTTTTAGGAAATTTTTTTTAAAGGCTGACAAAGGCTTAAAGTAAAGCAGAAACAATGAAAGAAAAGGGGAGGAAACGTGCCCAAACATTTGCAAGGGGGGAAAAAACAACCATCTGGACCTACGGGTCACTTAACGCTCGCTACATGTTCTGTAGAATAAGAGATGATGTGATTTGGGTGCTACATAATACCAATTACAAATTTATGAGAACATATTTCCAACTGTTTTCCTTCCCTGCTGCTGCTGCTGCTGCTGCTGCTGCTACTACTGGAGTTGCTGATAGAGGCAAAGAACAGGCACCAACCATAAGAATAGTGAGAAGAAATGTGTAGAGTGAACAGAGCATGCCCAACTCCATCTGTTGTTCCATCTGCCTGAGTAGCAAGAACAGTTCAGCCTCACAATTGCCACTACTCTCCTGCCCAGCAGACAAAGCCCAAGAGAGTCTGCACCCAAAGTCCCATTCTCTGCCTCATATACCTATATCCCACCTATAGTCCAGTACTGAAGGAGTGTGGGTTTAAAGTCTTTAAAAACCATTAGGGAAAATAATAGGCAAAAGGAGAGAAGAGCTTTCCCTTTAAAAAAAAAAAAATGGAACTACGTCATATAAGTGGTTGGATGTTGTCCAAGTAAATATTGAAAGAACTAGAACTCTAGTACTAATACTAAGTTTCTTAGCCTCACATAGAAAGTGTGCTGGCATCCACTTAAATAACTGTATTGCAGTTATGTAGGAGAAAACCCTTAGTACTGGAGTGTGCAGTGAATTTAACTGACACCTTAGTGGTTCAGAAAAACACACATACATCACACGTACATAAATACATGATAGTGAGCAAGTAAGTGAAGAAGCAAATGAGAGATTATTTAAAAGCACCTCAAATGAATCTAGGTGAAGGATATATGGTGGTCTTTATGTTGTTACTGTAATTTCTCTGTAAGTTTGTAATTATAGCTAAACGAAAGCTTTAAAAAGATTCAAAAGAACAGAATAATGGTCAATCATCTCTTATACACACACAATAGTTAATCATCTCACACACACATACACAAACACATGACGGCCTGTTTTCTCATTCACACTAATATGAAACTTCTAATCTTTTGTCAACAATGGGAAACACAGTTTTATTTTCTACTTCTCTTGTGTGAGGCTAAGCATCTCTTCGTACATTTAAAGTCAATTTACTTACTGTGAACAATCTCCTGACTTTTTAATAATTCATTCACACTTAAAATATTTCATCTTTCTGGAATTTACTATTATGTGAAATAATGATCAAGCAATTTTCAGGATGTTCCCCAATTATTCTACCACAAGTAAGATGAATTTCTTCTCTGCTCCAGTAATATTTCAATGTTCTTTTTGGTGTACTGAGAGGCTAAAAATATTAAAAACAATCTGCATTTCTTTTCTCATGTATTGAACTCAAGCAAAACAAACTATTCCACCCAAGAAGATACGATTTTTCGTGACACTCATATCAAGTGAAACAACTAAAAACCCAATGAATACACAGTACTAGGTGGCATTTTATAAGTAACTCAACCATGCATTAAATTATATTAAGTCCGACAAAATAATGGTAATTTATACATTATCAAAGGTTCATGAAGGAGGAGGGAGCAGAGAAGGAGGGGAAAAAATGAGGAGCTGATACTAAATGCTCAAGTAGAAAGAAAATGATTTGAGAATGATGATGGCAACAAATGTACAAATGTACTTGACACAATGGATGTATGTATGGATTGTGATAAGAGGTGGCCCATCCCCCAATTAAAAAAGAGGAGAGAGAATTTATATTTGGTTCATTTTCCTCACATACATAATATAAACTTAAGAAAGCTTTATGATGTAGAGCAAAATACTTATAAAATACTCATAGCAAAAATAAATATACTCATAGCTTTGTTTTCCTCAGTTTCCTCTTATCCAAAGATTGAAAGCAAAGTATTTCTGAGTTCCAATTTATGAAAGGACTGAGGGCAAGGATTGTCTCTTTTACTTTCTTGGTGAATCTCCATACTGCCAAGAATATAATGGATCCTCAATAAATGAAGCTTATACTAAGATGAAAGAAAAAAAAAACACTTTCTTGGAGACCCGATGTCACTTTCAAAACTATTTTTAAATACTTATGTACCATTATAATGTTTAAACACATCATAATGAATAAGGCAATCAATGAGCTCCATGAGTTCTTAAATTTCAAAATCTTACCTCTTCAAACACAGCAGCTTTATTTACTTTTTCCCTTGCAATGTCACAGATTTTCAGGATTCCCAGAGCAAAAGCTTTCATGGCAGGATCTTCAATAAAGTCTGGATTATGAATATAAAGGCACGTAAATACTGTCTGTGCCAAGGAATGGCCTTCCAACCAAGTGATCTATAAAGAAATGAAAGAATGTGCATGTTTAGCAGTCATACAAAATGAAAACTCTTAATTTAACCAGCATAGGGAAGAGTGTCACAGACCCAAATAAATGTACATTTGATCATAAGATTTAAATGACAGTGAAAAGAAAGTCAGGAAAGCCAATCAGGCATCAGAAGACCCAAAATACACAACCATTTTGATGCAAATGAGGAGGGTCAGAATGAAGACCCAAAGCCCTGGTCACAAGGAAAGGACAAGCCAGCCAGGGTGCAGTATATAACCAATAAAACATACAACATCCCTCTAGTTCTGAATGCTTCTCTTCCCCCCTCTAATCCCTCTTGCCCACCCCCCCGCCCACTATCATAACCCCAGTTCTGTCTTACAAATCTAGTTAGACCAGAACATGTACACTGCTACAGATAAGAGCACACAGAATCCAAGACAGATAAACACCTTAGGAACAATATTGAGAGTAGTAATACCATGAGGGCAGGTGGAAGACGGGGAAGGGTCGGAGAAAGGGAGAACCCATCTCAATAATCGACATATAAACTCCCCACACACACAGACAGGGGGACAAACAGAAATGTGGGTGAAGGGAGACAGCGATGATGGAAATAAAAATAATTTATCAATTATCAAGGGCTCAGAGCATGGGAGGGAGGGAGGAAAAAGAGGAGCTGATACCAAGGGCTCAAGTAGAAAGAAAAGGTTTTAGAAATGATGATGGCAACATATGTTCAAATGTGCTTGATACAACTGATGTACGGATTGTTTTAAAAGCTGTAAGACCCCCCAATAAAATGATCTATTAAAAAAAGAAACAAAGAAAGAAAAGCCAAGAATTAGAATCTACTTTCAACTGACAGGGTTTTTTTGGGTTTTTTTTTTTTGATGTTTGGTTGTTGTTTTATTCATCATTTTATTAGGGGCTCATACAACTCTTATCACAATCCATACATACATCAAATGTGTAAAGCACATTTGTACATTCACTGCCCTCGTCATTCTCAAAACATTTGCTCTCCACTTAAGGCCCTGGCATTAGCTCATTTTTTCCCCTCCCTCCCGGCTCCCCACTACCTTATGAACCCTGGATAATTTATAAATTATTTTGTCATATCTTGCCCCGTCCGACGTTTCCCTTCACCCACTTTTCTGTTGTCC
>NW_022111329.1:3678973-3680349 GCF_000313985.2 Echinops telfairi | reverse complement strand
TTTGTTGCTTCTGAGCTAGATGGCCGCTTGTTTACCTTCAAGCCTTTAAGACTCCAAACTCTATATCTTTTGATAGCCCGGCACCATCAGCTTTCTTCGCCACATTTGCTGATGCACCCATTTGTCTTCAGCAATCATATAGTTGTGTTTTATTGACATTGCAAAGGCATTTGACTATGTGGATCATAACAAAATATGCATACCTTTAGGAAGAATGGGAATCCCAGAGCACATCATTGTGCTCTTGCAAACCTTTGTACATGAAGTCTTCAGTTTGTGCTCTTCATTTGTAAAGGCTTAAAATTCTCTTTTTAACAAGCTATATATATCTCTATATATCACAGGCTGTTAATGAATCTCCCTGCAATTTTGATGTCATTTTCTCATGCACATAGTACAACTTCTTAAATTATATGCTCAGCATGCAGACTGAATAGCATGGTGGGAGACTACAACACTGGCAAACAACTTCCATGATTTGAAACCATGCAGAATTATCCTTTTCCTGCCTCTTTGTGTAACTATCTATCTTCTGTCCCTGCTTTTCCTGTACTCAAGTTTCAGAATTAGTGATTTTCTCATGAACCCCTCAGGACCAGTGGTGAGAGTGGCAATACTGGGAAGGTGGAGGGAAGGTGTGTCTTGCAATTTATATGTGTCATGCAATTTCAGGGTTTCACAGAGTATTTACAAGGCGGAAACCATCACTTTATTGAAAAATAGTTGTATTTTCCTTCTTTTTTTAAAAATCATTTTATTGGGGGCTCGTAGAACTCATCACAATCCATACATACATCCATTGTGTCGAGCACGTTTGTACAATTGTTGCCATCATCATTCTCAAAACATTTGCTTTCTACTTCAGCCCTTGGTATCAGCTCATTTTCCCCCTCCCTCCCTGCTCCACCCTGCCCCATGAACCCTTGATAATTTATAAATTATTATTTTGTCAAAATCTTACACCATCCGATGTCTCCCTTCACCCACTTCTCCACTGTCCGTCCCCCAGGTTATATGTAGATTCTTGAAATCTGTTCCCCCTTTCTCCCTCACCTTCCCTCCACCTTCCCAGTATTGCCTCTCACCACTGGTCCTGAGGGGTTCATCTGTCCTGGATTCCCTGTATTTCCAGTTCCTATCTGTACCAGTTTACGTCCTCTGGTCCAGCAGGATTTGTAAGGTAGATTGGGATCATGATAGTGGGGGGGAGGAAGCATTCAAGAACTAGAGGAAATTTGTGTATTTCATCATTGCTACACTGCACCCTGACTGGCTTGTCTCCTCCTTGTGACCCTTCTGCAAGGGGATGTCCAATATCCCACAGATGGGCCCTGGGTCCCCACTCCACACTACCCCTCATTCACAATGCTATGATT
>NW_022111329.1:3673293-3678873 GCF_000313985.2 Echinops telfairi | reverse complement strand
CTGTTGTCTCACAGACTGGTGTGCTTCTTCCATGTGGGCTTTGCTGTTTCTCAGTTAGATGGCCCCTTGTTTATCTTCCAGCCTATAGGATTCCAGACTCTATATATTTTGACAGTGGGGCACCATCAGCTTTCTTCACCACATTTGCTTATGCACCCACTTTGTCTTCAGTGATCAAGTAGACACAGGCTGGTGTGCTTCTTCCATGTGGGCTTTGTTGTTTCTTAGCTAGATGGCTGCCTGTTTATCTTCAAGCCTTTAAGAACCCAGATGCTATATCTTTTGATAGCCGGACACCATCAGCTTTCTTCACCACTTTTGCTTATGCACCCGCTTTGTCCTCAGCAATCGAGTCAGGACAGGCTGGTGTGCTTCTTCCATGTGTGTTTTGCTGTTTCTCAGCTAGATGCCCGCTTATTTCTGCTCAGAGCAGCAATGCATAGAGATGATCACTGAGCCGGCCTCACCATGGGACATGGCGCTCCTCAATGACCCAAAGCACTACTGGGGACAACACTAGAGACACACGGTGGGAATTGTGCCCGCCCTGAGCTCACTACAACGAAGCTAGCCTCTGGGGGCATGCAGCAGAGCAATGAAGTTCCCAGGTATAGTTGTGGGGCCAGGGCATGGCACCCCATCAGACTTGACTGGAAAGTGCTGGTGAAGGGCAACAAATAGACCCTGAACAATTTATAGGGTCTTTTTGTGTGTGTCTTGTAGCTATTTTACTTTCTATTGTTGCTTCGTTGTACTCAGTCTTGTGATGGTACATAGCATGTCTACCTGGAAGGGTAGGTGGGATAAACAAGCCAGAGAGAAAACAATGGGATGACAGTTCTGGGGGAAACATGGGAGAAGGGGAGGAAGGGGAAAGGAAGTGGGTGTTAACAAACTCAGGGACAAGGGAACAACAAGTGATCCAAAATCAGTGGCAAGGAGGGTGTAAGAGGTCTGGCAGGGCTGGATCAAGGGCAATGTAACCGAGAGGTATTCCTAAAACCCGAATGAAGGCTGAACATGATAGTGGGACAAGAGAAAAGTACAAAGAAATAGAGGAAACAACTAGGAGGCAAAGAGTAGTTATAGAGATCTATATACAGGCAAATACAGATGTAAATATATTTATATATGACGAGGGGGAAATAGATACATGTACATATATTTATAGGTTTAGTATTAAGGAAACAGATGGACAACGTGCCTCTTCTCAAGTACTCCCGCAACACAAGAACACTTTGTTCTAACAACTCGGCAGTCTCACCTTCCTGGCACAATAGCTGATGACAATGGGTGCACAAGCAAATGTGGTGAAGAAAGCTGATGGTGCCCGGCTACCAAAAGATATAGCATCTTAAGTCTTAAATGCCTGAAGATGACTATAGTTTTTTAAAAGACATATACCATAAATATCAAAGGTACAAAGGCATTCAACTGTGTGTACCCTAACAAACAATGGATTACATTACAAAGAATTTCAGAACACTAATTGTGCTGATGCAGAAAGAACAAAGGGATACTTAATGGTTTTAAATCAGGATTGTATCTGTTCACTATACTTATTCCATAAGACTCATTAGTAACCTGTGATACGCATACAGCACAACTGTGGCTTGCTGAAAGTGAAGAGGACATAAATTGAAGGCTTCAGTGTGGATTACATCTGAGTATAAAAAAAATCAAAATCCTTATAACTAGACCAATAGACAACACCATCATAATCAAAGAAAATGTTTAAGTTGCTAAGGATTCTATTGTCACTCGTGCCCCAAATCCACATTCTTAGAAGTACCAGTCAAGAAATCAAACAACAAATTCCCTCTGACCACAGTCTTCCCTTTGGCCTTGTTACCAGAGTGAACACTGTAAAGTTGATTATGTTACATATAATTAAGTTAAAATGAACTATTATCATTTGACCACCCTTTTGACTTATTTTAAAGTTGTGTCACTAGGAAACACCTCATGACAGGGAGGGATTTGGAAGACATAATGCTGAGAGAAGTTAGTCAATCACAAAAGGGCGAATACTGTAAGAGTCCACTGCTGTAGAAACAAGCAGAATGGGCCCAAGCTCAGGCTTGTAGGACATTCAGTCTCCTGGAAGGGTGGCCAGAAAGGCTGACTGGTGTGAATGAACCATGTACCATCCTCCCTTGGGGGCTTATCTTGAAGGTCACTTTGCCAGACGGCACCTCACATCAGCAGGGATCAAACTGTTAAGGGCAGGGGAAGGGGATGTTGTCTACTGAGAGACTGCCATGAATAGCTATGACAAGGTCTCCCAGGCAGGGATGAGGGATACTGATGGGAAAGTCAAGTCAGGAGAGGGGAAAGGGAGCAAACACATTTGGGCAAGTACAAATGCATGTCTGTTGGTAGGAAAAGCCAGAGGATCAACGTCCAGGTGGGAGAAAGTATGACTGAAAATGCTTTGGGGGACTATAAGGTGGGGGGTGTTCCTGGTGCTATGCACTGAATGAGCCACATTGATCCGGGCTTCTGAGCACATCTTAGAGACCCAGGTTAGGTACCATGCAACGCTGGGGCACTGAATCCTGGATCTTCAGGCCATGAGGCATACTCCAGAGGCTGCATCCGTGTGATCTGATGTGGAAAACCCACTGGATAAACTGGACTTTGTACTTCAGACACTCTTGTAACTTAAGGACATAAGACTGAAAATTCATAATGCCTGAGCAATGGAAGTCAGCTAATCCATGATTGGTGAACTGTTTGGTAGGTGAACAAACATGGTATTATTACATCAATGTCTCCAAACAAGCAGCCATCTCAGTGAGAGGTCAACGAAGTCCACATGGAAGAAGCACACTCAACATCAGTCACTGAAGGAGTGTAAATCATACAATAGCAGAACCTAAATTGTGAGAATCTGATTTGCAGGACATGGATGATAAGTGGGAGCCCGAGATACATTTGTGGGATCTACATAGGAAATAAGCCTCCAGTGATTTTCCTCTATTCATAATAGATGGAGGAAAATGGTCATCAGATAGAGTGCATTGGAGAGATGACTATAGAAGATCAAAATGATAAGCTTGATTTGAATGGTTAAAACCTTGCCAATTGATCCTTCCTCTGATGCACATTATGCCTGATCTGGTTATCAACATTTTCTGTATACTTTTGTTTTTTGTTTACATTGGGGTTTATCTCATGTGTTATGTCATCATGGATTTTTGTACTGTTTTTCTGTTTTTCAGTATATGAAAGTGAGGATTGATGAACCTATAGGGACAACAAGTAGAATAAGGGTTTCTGGTGGGTACAGTGGTGGTGGGGTGCAGGGTGGGGTTAAAAGGGAGCTAATGTCAGGGAGTTCAAGAAGGAAAAGAATGTTTTGAAACTGATTAGACAGCAATTGTACAATACTGTTTGATGTGACTGAACTTTGGAATTATAAGTTATCTGCATTAACTCCCAATAAAGTGGTTTGGAAAAAACATTCATTTTATTTAAAATAAAGTTGTTGCCAATTAAAGAAAAAAAAGTGAAGGGGAAATACATGTGGTTTAAGCCTCTGTTGAATTCCCTATGACCATTCCAGGGATGTGAATCGCCTTACTAACATACAGAGTGCATTGAAAGTGGATTACTGTCGATGTAGGTTAAATCTTAACACTTTATTATTTGATCGCCCTTTTAATCCATTTTAAATTTTAGTTTTGATTACCTATATACTCGAGTATAAGCTGACCCGTTTACCAGCCGAGGCACCTAATTTTGCCACAAAAACTGCATTAAAAATGTGCTGGAATGAGCCCTAATAAAACGATTTTTTTTAAATGTGTTAGAAAAACTCGGCTTATACACGAATATATACAGTATTTCTTTTCATTTAAGGTTTTTCTCTATTTTGTGATTCTTAGATTATGAAATCCAGAATGGGTAAATCTATAGAGGCAGTAACTGAATTAATGGTTTCTTGGGGGAAGTTGAGAGGAAATGGGGAGCTAATAATAATGTGTACAAGAAAAAGGAAAATGTTCTATAACTGATTGTGGTAATGATTTACAACTCTTCTTGACATGATTGCTCTATGAATTATATGACTTGTGGATTATGTGCAAATAAAACTTTTTAAAAAAAGAAATCAAATGATGTACTGTATTGGACAAATCTTCTGCACACACCTCTTTAAAGAGTTGCTCTGAAAAATCACTTCATATGCAAGTAAAGTTGAGGAGCAGTGAAAAAGAGAAGACCCTGGAGGACAGACACTGGAATAGTGGCTGCAATAGTGTGCTTAAGTACGACAATTTTAAGGATGCTGAAGGGGTGGGGAAGTATTTCTTGTGGTTGTACAAACAGTTGGAGCCAACTAAACAGCATTAAACAGCACTAGAGAGCATCTAACATCAATGGGAAGCATTTGCAGATATAATTAAATTTGCAATCTATTTAGAAGCTAAAGAATGACATTAGAGAACCACCTTATGAGGCAGTAAACAGTCAATTCATCAATGAAATCAATAAAAATCTACAAAGTAGAAAATCACTTAAAAATTAACAGGATCCCTAGACATTTACTGAGTTTTTCTTTTAATAATTTTTTTTGGTTGATACTATATACAGAATATACACCAAATTCAACAACTACTACATTTATACACAATTCTGTGACAGTGATTACATTTAAGTAGTGCACCCTTTTTTACCCCCCTTTTCAAAACTATTCCTCCCCTATCAATATAAACTCATCACTCCCTTATTGCTTACCTAATATTTCAAGTAATTGTTAACAATCAATCTTGTAGAAAGATATTAAAAGACCAAAAAGCTCAAGGCAGATTTTTTACAATAATTAAGCGATATAATTATTTGGTTTTAGGACTTTAGGAATTATCTGGGTTTAAGGTTTAAAGATTACCCCAAGGCAATAGTTTCCAGGGTTCCTCTAGACTCTATGGCTCCAGAAATTCTAGAGTGTTTTAAGAATTTCAAATCACTTCTTCTATTTCATCCCTATCATCACTAGCCTAATCAAGAACATGACCTCAGCTAAACTATTAAAATACAACATTCAGTGTTCTACAATTCAATACTGCCCAACACAGGAATATCTCTAAAACACAAAGATCCAATTCCATTTTAGTGAGTTGGTGCCATATGCTAAGTACTATGTGCTAGGAGCTGGAAATACCAATGATAACCACAAGTGAGTATCAATTATAACCATTATATCAATAGCCACATAAGTAACTATGGTATATGTTCCCATCCATACATTTTGGCCTATTTTTTGTTTTGTTTTTTCATTTTTTACATCATTTTATTAGGGGCTCATACAACTCTTATCACAATCCATTCATACATCAGTTGTGTAAATCGCATTTGTACGTTCATTACCCTCATCATTCTCAAAACATGTGCTCTCCACTTAAGCCCCTGGAATCAGCTCATTTTTCCCCACCCTCTCTGCTCCCCCCTCCCACATGAACCCTTGATAATTTATATTATGTCTTATCTTGCACTGTCCGATGTCTCCCTTCACCCACTTTTCTGTTGTCCGTCCCCCAGGGAGGTTATATGTAGATCCTTGTAATCGGTTCTCCCTCT
>NW_022111329.1:3667437-3671968 GCF_000313985.2 Echinops telfairi | reverse complement strand
CTTAGTGTTTTGCCTTGGTGTGGTGGGATCAGATCGGGCAGAATTTCCACACTGTGTCTCCAGTGTTGTCCCCTGTAGGGCTGTGGGTCAGTGAGGGATGTGTCTCATAGTGGGGCCGGCCATGTGGTCTTCTCTGTGGATTGGCTGCTCTGAGAGGGAATACCGTCCTCAAGGCTTGGTGGGCCAGGATGTGCTCCACTCTCTCTTCCTCCCCCTTCATTTGCTCCCATGTGCTCTGATCAGACATGTCCCTCTCCCGGAGCCACAGATTCAGTGCTGCTGTCCTCTAAAATAAATTCTTCTGGGGGCAGAATTTTTTTTTTTTTAGATATTTGAAATACAACTTTATTCTAACGAAAAGGAATGGGAATGACAGTTAACAAACAAAACGTCACACTGAACATTGTGATGTGACTGTAGCAGTCTTGTATTTGAATTTCAAGAAAGAAAAATGCGTTCCCAAACAGCTAGATATGTGGGTCCAAAAAAAAAAAAAAAGGAGAGGTTTTTAACTGCCACACTCACTCCGAAGCCCATTCATCTCCTTCAGCATCCCAAAGATAGGCACATTCTGCTTAGCTCTATAATAAGAGTGGCAAACACGCTGCACCACTGACATCACAGGACAGTTGTCTACAAAACTAGACTTCTGACGCTGGGCTCCAGCTTTGTTCTCTCACAGGTCATCATCTTCATCTGGGAGAGCAGTTGTCTGCGCAACCTCTAAATCATGTTCATACTGGGCTGCCAGAGCTGGGTCCATAACCACCTCTGGTGGGGCAAGAGCAGGCATGGCAACAAACTCCATGTTAGGATCGCCAATGAGTTTTCTAGCAAGCCAAAGGAAGGGCTTTTCAAAGTTGTAGTTACTTTTGGCAGAAATGTCATAGTACTGAAGGTTCTTCTTTCAGTGGAAGACAATGGATTTTGCCTTCACTTTCCTGTCCTTAATATCCACTTTGTTGCCACACAGCACGATGGGTATGTTATCACATACTCAAACCAGATCCCTATGCCAGTTAGGCACATTCTTGTAAGTAACCCTTGAGGTTACGTCAAACATTATAATGGCACACTGGGCTTGAATATAATAGCCATCTCTCAGTCCTCCAAATTTTTCTTGACCAGCTGTATCCCACATGTTGAATTTAATAGGTCCTCTGTTAGTATGGAACACAAGGGGATGGACCTCAACGCCTAAGGTAGCTACATACTTCTTCTCAAATTCACCAGTCAGGTGACGTTTCACAAATGTCGTTTTTCCAGTACCACCACCACCCACTAGTACGAATTTGAACTGGACTTGGGGTTCTCCTTGGGCGGCCATCGTGATGGATCTTCCAGAAGCGATGGGCAGGTGTCCACGTAGTTGGGATTGGGGCTGGCCCCTCATGGCCTATTTTTTGTAATGATTTCAGAAAGATTTTTTTCTCCTCTCACAAGTAAAGAAATGGAATTGGTTTGCCCAAGTTTACAGCTATTTTTACAATCAAAATCACTCACTGCCATCGTCAGTTCTAACTCAAAGCAAACCAACAGTCTAAGTGGCATCAGCACTTTACAGCCCAAGTATTTGCCAATAAAGCAAGATACACATACACTTGATGCATCATAGAATGAGAAATACAAGTGAAAAATAAAATATGTGCATTTGGTATTACTAGTGTACAAAAAAATTACTAGACTAATATCCAACTATCTATTAAAGCCCAAGGAGCTCTGATGGTATAGTGATTATAAGTCAGACTGAAATCTGCACTGCTTGGCAGTTCAAACCACCAATAGCTGCTTAGAGGAAAGGGTTTCTACTCCCATAAATGGTGACAGTCTCAGAAACCCATGGTGTGTGTGTGTGTGTGTGTGTGTGTGTGTACGCACACATGCCTGTTGTGAGTCATCTCCTACTCAGTGACCCTATGCACAACAGAACGAGCCACTGTACAACAAAATGAAACACGTGTTAACCCATCTCCTTGAGGACCTTCCTCTCCCTCACTGGCCTTCCACTTTAACAAGCAAGATGTCCTTCTCCAGGGACTGGTCTCTCTGGAAAACATGTGCACAGTATGTAAGACAAAGTCTAGCCATCTTAAAATTGTCCTTTTAGTAGTCCACATTACTTTCAATATTCTTCTGCGGTACCACAATCCAACTGCATCTCTTCTTCAGTCTTCCTGATACAATGTACAACTTTCACATGCATGTGAGGCAATGGAGAGTACCATGACCTGGGTCAGGCACACCTTAGTCCTCAAAGTAATATCTTTGTTCTATAATACTCTAAAGAGGTCTTGATGTTTTGAAAACTGATTAGGTAGCATTTGTACAATACTGCTTGATGTGACTGAACAATACAATGATGCATCTGTATTAGCTACCAACAAAATGGTTTTCAGAGGGGGGGGGGGTGTCTTATGCAGCAAATGTACCTAAGGATGCAATATAGTACATCTTTTGATCTCTTGACTGCTGCTTCTATGAGCATTGATTGTGGAGTCAAGCAAGACAAAATTCTTGGCAACTTCAATCTTTACTTCATTTATCATGATACTATCTATTGGTCCAGTTGTAATGATTTTGATTTTCTCTACATTGAGTCATAATCCATAAGGATGGCTGCAAACTTATTTTCATGAGCAAGTGTTTCAATTCCTCCTCACTTTCAGCAAGCAAGGCAGTGTTATCTGCATATCTAAGGTTAATAAACCATTCTTGATGCCACATTCTTCCTCATATAATCCAAATTCTCTGATTTGCTCAGCATAAAGATTGAACAAGTATGGTGAAAGGATACAATGTTGACACCCATCTTTCCTGATTTTAAGCCATTAAGTATCTCCTTGTTCGGTTCTCACAACTGCCTTTTGATCCATGTTCAAATTCCTCATGAGCATAATTAAGTGTTCTGGAATTCCTATTCTTCTAAAGATTATTCAGTTTATTGTGGTCCACACAGTCAAATGCCTTTGCATTGTCTTTGACGCATAAGTAAACATCTTTCTAGTATTCTCTTTGAGCCAAGATCCATCTGACATCAGCTATAATATCCCTTTTTCTAGGTCCTCTTGTGAATCCAGCCTGAACTTCTGGAAGTTCTCTGTCAATTTACTGTTGCAACCATTGTTGAATGATCTTCAACAAGTTAATTTGTGTGCGATATCACTGATATTGTTCTATAGTTTGAGTATTCTGTTGAGTCACCTTTCTTTGAAATGGACACAAATATGAATCTCTTCTAGTCAGTTGGGCAAGTAGCTGTATTCCAAATGTTCTGCATAGACTGAGTGCTTCCAATGCTTCTTTAGATGGCTGAAACATTTTATATTGGTATTCCACCAATTTCTAGGGCGTTTTTAACTTATGCATTCAGTGCAATTTGAACTTCTTTCAGCACCAATGGCTCTTGCTCATATGCTACCTCCTAAAAAATGGTGGAATGTTGACTCTTTGGTACAGTGTGTATTCTTTCCATCTTCTCTTAATGCTTCATGCATCATTCAATATTTGGCCCATATAATTTTTTAGCATTGCAACTCAAAGGCTGAGTTTTTTCTTGAGTTCTTTCCGTTTCAGATATGCTGAGTGTGTTAGACAGGATTTTCTAAAGAAACAAAACCAGGACACGTATGGTTGTATCTATATATACAGCACAAAGGAATATAACAGCTAATTAGTCCACAAAGCAGTACAGAGGGTTCAGTTCAACTCACTTCCATGAAAAGTTAATATACTGGAAGTCCTTCATCTCACAAGAGCTGCTGGGTCCAAGGTCAAGGAAGCAGACAGTTGAGTTTTCCACAGAGGCAGTACAGCCAGACAGCAAACAGCAGGGCGGGTCACCAACAGTCAGCCAAATGACAGGATCTGACAGTCCCCAGCTCAAGCAATGTATACACCAGCAGTGTAGCAAAACAGGTCTCGAAGGAACTTCAAGCTCTAGCGACATGGTCCACGGGTTGGGTGTCCCACAGGTAGTGTAGCTCACAAGTTGAGGCAGAGAACTAGCTAAGGAAGCCACACAATGGTCTGAGCACCTGAGCAAGAGAGAGAAAAAGGTGTCTCCCACCTCCAAGGAGGACAATACAGGAAAATACAGAATTTTCAGAAGGCCATGCCCACACAGAGGCCTCATTGGCTATGATCAATTGCTAGAATAGACTCTACCCCTTCACTCATAATCCTCTCAGATTGACACCAGATTATGTAACTAACACACTGAGCATGTTCTTTCCTTTCGTTTCCTTTTTTTTTAAAATAATTTTATTAGGGGCTCATACAACTCTTATCACAAACCATACATACATCAATTGTGTAAAGAGCATTAGAATATTCATTGCCCTCATCATTCTCAAAACATTTCCTCTCCACTTAAGCAAGCCCCCGGTATTAGGTCATTTTTCCCCTCCCTCCCCGCTCCCCTCTCCCTCATGAGCCCTTGATAATTTATAACTTATTATTTTGTCATATCTTGCCCTGTCTGACGTCTCCCTTCACCCACTTTTCTGTTGTCCGTCACCCAGGGAGGAGGTCA
>NW_022111329.1:3657455-3666148 GCF_000313985.2 Echinops telfairi | reverse complement strand
TCATCCAGCCTATCTTATTTAGACAGACCTGTGGAGATAACAACATGCACAAAAACGAGACAGAACACAACCAAGCAACAATGTACAACAAAACCGCAACAACAACAAACCACTGACAAAGAACAAATTAAAACACAACACGAAAGAAAAGCTTGTAGTTAGTTCAAGGATTGCTGGCCTTTAGGAGTGTTTTCCAGTCCAGTCTATTGGGGCACCATGCCCTGGCCCCAAAGTCCACCTTCATCATTCCCTTTTCCTTTTTGTTTTCTAATTCTAGGTATTTGAACATTTTATTATAATATCTGCCCTTTTCTACTTGAGCTGCCCTTTGAAATTTTCTATTCAACTCTTTGACTTCATCATTTCTTTCATCTGCTTTAGTTTCTCTATGAACAAGAGCAAGTTTCAGAGTCTCTTCTGGCAGGTACTTTAATCTTTTCTTTCTTTCTTGTCTTTTTAATGACCTTTTGCTTTCTTCATAAATGATGGTCTTGATGTCCTCCTACAGCTTATCAGGTCTTCGGTCATTAGTGTTCAATGTGCAAATCTTTTTCTGAGATGTTCTTGAAATTCAAATGGGATAGACTCAAGGTTGTATTTTGACTCTTGTGAATTTATTTTAATTTTCTTCAGCTTATCCAGAACTTACAGATGAGCAATTGATGGTCTGTCCCATATTTGTCCCCTGGTCTTGTTTTAGCTGCTGATACTGAGCTTCACCATTGTGACTTCCCACAGATATAGTCAATTTGATTTTTGTGTATTCCATCCAAGGAAGTCCATGTACGAAGGGGTACCCCAAAAAACGTAAATTCTTTTTTCAAAGGCACGTATAGTTTTGTTTTACAAAACAACCTATCAACTTCAAAGTACTCTCCATTACACTTAATACATTTGTCAAATCTGCGATTCCATTCTTGGGAAATTTTTTCAAACTCATCTATTTGGATGGCTAACAGCAAGTCCCTCATTTTTATTTCACCTCATCTACGTCATCAAATCATTGTCCTTTCATGTCCCTCTTCAATCACAGAAACAAAAGAAATCGCACAGAGCAAGGTCAGGTGAGTGAGGTACAGGGGCCAAGAGAGGCATCCTGTTTCTTCCCAAAAACTGGCACACTGAGATGGCTGCATAAGTAGGTGCTTTGCCATGGTGGCAGACAGATGGTCCCCCGTCTGTCACACATCAGGCCTTTTTGATCACAAACAGTTATGTAATCTTTTCAGAACATGAAAATAGAAGCTTGATTAACAGTCTGACCTGGTGGAACAAACTCCAAATGCACTGTCCCCCTATCAAAAAAAAAAAAAGACATCATCTTGATCTTTGATTTCAGTCGATGTGCTATTTTGGATGAGATGACGATGGTGTCTTCCACTAGCTTAACTGATACTTGCTTTAGAGGTCTTAACACATTGCAGACGGATCACGAGATAACTCATGATTTCTACATGCTGTCTTCAGATGCCATCTGCTTGGATACATTTTAACTACTTCGTCTATTTAGGTGTTTGCATCAGTAGTGAATGTATCAAACTCGTTTGTCTTCATGTTTTTTGTTTATTCAGCATTTTAGTGCATTTTGGTTAAATCAAATAGTTACTATTTGTTTGAATTGTTTTACAAGGAGTTGTGTACTTATCATGATCAAATCTCGGTGAAATGTAAAACATCACCTAAATCGTTCAAGTGGTCTCCTGTTACACAAAAAGACATAAAGAAATTCTTAGCCCTAATTCTTCCAATAGGACAAACAAGAAAAGATAGCTGGAAAGATTATTGGTCAACAGATCCTCTAATAGGTACCCCAGTATTTTTGCATACTATGAGTCGTAATAGATTTGAACAAATATGGGTATTCTGGCACTTTAATGATAACATGAAAATGGACAATAGCTCTGGAAGACTCTTTAAAATTCAACCTGTGCTGGATTATTTCCTCAATAAATTCAGGACACTTTACAGACCAAAGCAACAGTTATCTTTGGACGAGGGAATGATTCCGTGGAGAGGACGCCTGAGGTTTCAAACATACAACCCAGCAAAGATTACAAAGTATGATTTACTTGTTAGGTTGGTGTGCAAGAGTGACACAGGCTATATCTGCAATATGGAAATTTATACTGGTGAAGGGAAGAAATTGGAAGAAACTGTTCTCTCAGTTCTTGGCCCTTATCTTGGTATGTGGCACTATAATTACTGTAACAGTACGTCTACTTCTGATTTACTACTGAAAAACAAAACTAGAGTCTGTGGTACTATTAGAGTGCACAGAGGTTTACTACTAACTCTAAAAGCCAAAGCATCAAGAATGAAGAAAGGTGACACAGTTTTCTGTAGAAAAGGTGACATTCTTCTCCTCATATGGAAAGACAAGCAAGTCGTCAGAATGATATCAACAACTCATGACGCTTCTGTCTCAAATACAGGAAAGAGCAATAGAAAAACTGGAGAGGATCTACTGAAACCTGTGTGTATACATCAATATAATGCCCACATGAAGGGAGTTGATCATGCAGATCAGTACCTCTCGTATTATCCTAGTCTAAGGAAAACAATGAAATGGACAAAAAAAGTCGTCCTTTAGCTCACAAACGGTGGACTTTTCAATTGTTATAGAATTTACAATGCCCTGAATCCAGAGAACATAATGAAGTACAAGCAGTTTCTCCTTTCAGTGGCAAAATGCTGAATTACTGATGATGAAAATGAAGCCTCTCCGGAACCAGAGAAAGATATGTCCTGCCCAACCCCTAGTAGAGCAGGGAGAGCACCACGTAAAGATCCACCAGGAAGGCTGCCAGGTGACATGAAGCAGCACGAACCTGTGTTCATTTCAAGCAATGGAAAAAAGAAATTTCCTACCAGAGCCTGTAGAGTTTGTGCTGCCCATGGAAAAAGAAGTGAAACCAGGTATATTTTCAAATTTTGTAAGGTACCGCTTCGCAGAGAAAAATGTTATACAAAGTACCATACATTAAAAAAGTACTAGGAACCTTTGTTTATCTATAGGTCCTATGCTAACTACAATATATGAAATAATTGTAACTGTTTAGGATAAAGTCTCCACAACTAAGCAAACCAAAGGGCTAGGAGATAATTTTTCCACACTTTCAGGGATAATATTTGCACACTGTCTTTGTTTCTCAATGTAGTTGTATAGTATAGTTGTATAGTAATAATAGAACATTGTATAACAAAGGAACACATCAACAAATAAACACTGGGGAACAAAGAATGTATTTTTTGTTTGATATACTGTATTTATTTTTACTGTTTTTCAAAGTAATATGGATGTTATTTTTACAAGAAGTTTATCATTTCATGAAGATTATAGTTCATAAAAGTAATAATGTTCCGCATGCATTGCAAAATATTGTTTCATAATGTGAGATGTTTTATACTAAAAAACTGAAAGTTATAAATAAATATGATAAAAAGTTGATGATACGGAAACCCATTTATGGTTTAATGCAACAAAAAAAAACTAACAGCTGAAAAAATACACGGCCACTTCGGCAAGTTGGTAAAAAAAAAATCCGGTCTTTAATGTGTTAAGAATACCACCATGTCTCATCACCAGTAAGGACTTAAGAGGGGGAAAAAAGTCTAGGTCACTTCGGAGATGTTCTTTTAAAGTACGGCATGTTTCCACTCTTTTTCCTGGTCAGTCAGAACCTGAGGCACAAATTGCACAGCAACCCTTTTGCATTCCCAAATCTTCTGTTAAAATTTGCTAAACCGAGCTCCAAGACAGTCCAGATTACTTCCCCATCTCTTCAATGGTCCTTCATCGGTCTTTGAGCACAAGTGCACAAAAATTTGTGACATTTTCAGCCCTGCAGGAAGTTGAGGGACATCCAGAAGGAGGTTTGTCATCAATCAACATTTCACCTTTTATAAAAGGAGAAAAGCACTCATACACTCAAGCTTTTCCCATAGCTCTGTCCTTGTAAGCTGTGTTCAACATAAGTTTCCATGACATTTTTCCTGATCAGGTAACAAAATTTCACAGCCACACACTGTTCTCTTAATGGGCCATCACAAAAAACAAGGTTTGAGCAAAACTGCTGTTCTGAAAAAATGCACTGTGACTTAGAGGGAGTTGCTCAATGGCCGCCTAGCAGGAAAAATTAATACAATGAAAGATTTGCCCAGCAGAGCTTTTTTCGTTTTTGGAGGGTACCCCCTGGTATATTGTCACCTTTTGTGTTCTTGCAAAAGGTATTTGCTATAAACAAGCAGTTGGTTTTGCAAATTTTTTTTATCATTAGGGGCTCATACAACTCTTATCACAATCCATACAAAAGTTGTGTAAAGCACATTTGTACATCCATTGGCCTCATCATTCTCAAAACATCTGCTCTCCACCTAAGCCCCTGACATCAGCTCCTCATTTTCCCCTTCCCTCCCCGCTCCCCCTGCCCTCATGAACCCTTGATAATTTATAATTATTTTGTCATATCTTGCACTGTCCAACATCTCCCTTCACCCACTTTTCTGTTGTCCATCCCCCAGGGAGGAGGTTTTATGTACATCCTTGTAATCGCTTCCCCCTTTTGAATCCACCATCCCTCCACCTTTCCAATATCGTCACTCACACCACTGGTCCTGAAGGGATCATCCGCCCTGGATTCCCTGTGTTTCCAGTTCCTATCTGTACCAGTGTACATCCTCTGGTCTAGCCAGATTTTTAAGGTAGAATTGGGATCATGATAGTGGCGGGGTGGGGAGGAAGCATTTAGGAACTAGAGGAAAGTTGTATGTTTCATTGTTGCTACATTGCACCATGACTAGCTCATCTCCTCTATGAGACCCTTCTGTAAGGTGATGTCCAGTGTCCTACAAATGGGCTTTGGGTCTCCACTGCGCACTCCCCCCCTCATTCACTATGATAAGATTTTTTGTTCTGATGATGCCTGATACCTGATCCCTTTGACACTTTGTGATCCCACAGGCTGGTGTGCTTATTCCATGTGGGCTTTGTTGCTTCTGAGCTAGATGGCCACTTGTTTACCTTCAAGCCTTTAAGAGCCCAGATGCTGTATCTTTTGATAGCTGGGCACCGTCAGCTTTCTTCACCAGGTTTTGCAAAATTTTATCATGTGATCTCCAGAATCATTTCTATCACCATGTCTATATTTTCCAACTACTCTTCCTCTCTGTTTCCAACTGTTGCATTCCAATCACCAATAATTATAGTTGCATCTTGACTGCATGTTAGATGAATTTCAGACTGAAGACATTGGCAGAATTTTTCAATTTCTTCATCACTAGCTTTTGTGGTTGATGCATAGAGTAATAGTTATATTGATTGAGTTTCCTTGAAAACAGATAGACATAACCCTATCACAGACAATATTATATATTAGGATGGATTTAGCAAGATCATTTCTGACAATGAATGCCACACCATTCCTCTTATGTTATTCCCAACAAAGTAAATCATGAATTTTTAATTCAAAATAACTAATACCAGTCAAGTTCAGCTCACTAATGTATTGGACATTACATTAGTGATCTTTATGGTTCCATTTCATTTTCAAAGACTTCCAATTTTCCTGGATTCCTACTTCCCACTAACCAAGTTCCTATCATTAATTTACAGCTGTTTCTCCTTACCTTGAGGTGTGACCCATCAGCAAATGAACTCACGTCACCATGGTTGACTCGAACTCAGAAAAATCAGTTCCTCCTCAGTCACAATGAGTGCCTTTGGACCTGAGGGGCCTATCCTATGGCACTATCTCTGACAGTGTTCTGTTTCCTTTGTGTAGGTCTTTAGCATCTGTCAATGCTTCAAAGCTATGCGTTAAGGTTTCCAGTGACTTCTTCAGAACTGGGAAGCTGAGTCCTTCATTGCTCTGATTCTAGAAGCTCTGCTGAAACCTTTTTATACTTTGGGTAACTCTGCTAGCATTTGAAATGCCAGTGTAATAGCTTCCAGCACTACAGCAACACACAAGCCAGCACAGTATGACAAACTTACAGACAAGTAGTGGCAACTCTTAAATAGTATCCTAGGAAAATCATTCTCATAGAGACCCTAAAGGAAAGGCTACAATTACCTCCGTAGGTTCCCAAGACTGTAACTCTTCACAGGAATAGAAAGTCCCCTCTTTTTCCTTAAGTATCTTCTAGTGAAGTGGTTCTCAACCTGTGGGTCGTGACCCCTTTGGGGTAGCAAAATTAGTTATGAAGTAACAATGAAAATAATTTTATGGTTGGGGGTCACCACAACATGAGGAACTGTATTAAAAGGTCACGGCATTAGGAAGGTTGAGAACCACTGTTCTAGTGATTTTGAACTACTGTCCTTGAGGTAAACAGCCCAACAAATAACCCATAAGCCAACAGGGTTTCTAACCTGAGGTATGATGAATCAGAATCGACTTAATGGCAATAAGTTACTATTATTATTATTATTATAGAATCTCAGACTTTCCTGAACCCTGGCAAAAATTCTCCCGTAGCTTCAATTGCCTTTCCTTCCCTCTTCACCACTTTCATTATTTACGCATTTTTCTATGACTAAGCTGTTCATAATTCCTCAGACTTAATGTTTTTACATTGTCATGCCTATGAAACATACTCTCTTTGCCTATCATATGACTACCATTTTTTAGTGTCTTATGCCAGCATCGCTTCCTTTCTACAAAGCTTTTTCTTACTATCCCTACTCTCTGTTCCCATAAAATCATTATAAAATCATTTGTATTTTATCAGAATTATTATCATGATCTGTCTTCAACAATCCTTCCAGTCTTTCCTCCCTATCTTACCAGGTAGGCACCAAGATGGTTAAGGCACAAGGGCTAGCCAAAAAGTCTCCAACCCCAACCAAATGAACTTTTCCTACATGGGTAAGAAGGTGGGGAAGATACTGATAGAATTCACCTGTGAGAAATAATAAACAGGCTTCCCTGTAACAGAATGCCATCCTGTTTTATAAAATGAGTCCTCTGAGACTCAGGTGGGATCTCATTACCATCAAGAGACAAGAGGGGAGCCCATCCTCTGACCCCTAGATCCCTATGCAGTGAACCTCCTTTAACTTAAAAACAGCTTTTAACATCAGAGGATCTAACATCAGAGGAGTTAGTGGGACGAGGAGCTGGAACATGGACCAGAGTGGTGCACTTCTCAGCTCATGGAACAAGTAAAGCTGAGAGCTCTTGTGCAGAAGGCTGGCTTGTGAAGTCAGGCCTCTGGGAACTTTGAAAAGCTGGGGTTGCTGACCCACAGACATAGCTGAATGCCTTCAGGCTGAGGCTTACTGGAGTAGGGTGCCCCTCTGGGCATTCATTAGCAGACCTGAAAGAACTTTGTAACATTGTAACTTTGTGACTTTGTCCTGAAAAACAACTATATCCTGAGTATTTCTCACATGTATTACAACTTATCAACTTCCATAATAAGCCCTATAATCATGAATATTTAGAGATCAAATAGAGAATACTAATTAAGACAACGTGTGAGGCAATCAGCTGCTAAACAAAAGGTCATTGGTTTAAACTTAGCAACTTTCTATAGGAGAAAGATGTGGTAGTCTGCTTCTGTAAAGACTGCTAGTGCTCGGTGCTACAAAGTTGGTTCTGATGTAGATGTAAAACAGAAGGACCTGGCCTCGCACCAACCAGACAATCATTGTTATGTTTGAGCCCATTTTTTAAAATTGAATAATGATTTTATTAGGGGCTCATATAACTCATCACAATCCGTACATACGTCATTTGTGTCCAGCACATTAGTACATATGTTGACTTCATCATTCTCACAACACCTGCTTTCCACTTGAACCCTTGGTGTCAGCTCATTTTCCTCCTCCCTCCCCACTCCCCTTGAACCCTGAACCCTTGATAATTTATAAATTATTATTTTATCCTATCTTACCCCATCCAACGTGTCCCTCACCCACTTCTCCGCTGTCCGTCCCTCAGGGAGGAGACCATATGTAGACCTTATCGTCTGTTCCCCCTTTCTCCCTCACCTTCCCTCCACCCTCCCGCTATTGCCACTCTCTCCACTGGTCCTAGGGGGTGCATCTGTCCTGGGTTCACTGTATTTCCAGCTCGTATCTGTGCCAGTGTACATCCTCCGGTCCAGCCAGATATGTAAGGTAGAACTGGGATCACAGTAGTGGGGGGAGAGGAAGCATTTAAGAAGCAGAGGAAAATTGCATATTTCATCGTTACTACACTGCACTCTGATTTGCATCTCTCCTCCCCGCAGCCCTTCTGCAAGGGGATGTCCAATTTCCCCCAGATGGGCCCTGGGTCCCCATTCTTTACTCCCCCTCATTCACAATGTTATGATTTTTTTTTTTTTTGGTCTTTGATGCCTGATACCTGACCCATTCGCTGCCTTGTCATCTTATAGGCTGCTGTGCTTCTTCCATGTGGGCTTTGTTGTTTCTGCTAGATGGTCCCTTGTTTATCTTCCAGCATGTGCGAACCCCAGATTCTGTATAATTTGACAGCTTGGCACCATCAGCTTTCTTCACCACATTTGCTTATGTAACCGCTTTGCCTTCAGCATTCGTGTCGGGGTAGGCTGGTGTGCTTCTTCCTTGTGGGTTTTGTTGTTTCTTAGCTAGATGGCCGCCTGTTTGTCTTCAAGCCTTTAAGACCCCAGATGCTGTATCATTTGATAGCTGGGCACCATCTGCTTTCTTCACCACTTTTGCTAAT
>NW_022111329.1:3649649-3656996 GCF_000313985.2 Echinops telfairi | reverse complement strand
ATATTTACATCTTTATATGCCTGTATTTGCATCTCTATGACTACCCTTTGCCTCCTAGTTCTTTCCTCTATCTTTCTGTACTTTCCTCTAGCCCCACTATCATGTTCTGCCTTCATTTGTGTTTTAGGCATTCCTCTTGGTTACACTGCCCTTGATCCAGCCCTGCAAGGCCTCCCGCACCCTCCTTGACATTGATTTTGGATCACTTGTTGTTCCCTTGTCCCTGTGCTTGTTAACACCCTCGTCCTTCCCCCACCCTCTTCCCCTACCCCCATGTTCCCCTTATCTGTCATCCCGTTGCTCTCTCTTCTGGCTTGTTTATTCCGCCTATCCCTTCCAGGTAGACATGCTATGTACCATCACCAGACTGAATGCAATGAAGCAACAACAGAAAGTAAAACAACGGCTACACCAACAATAACACGCACACATGCATACATATATAACTGTATGAATAGTTCGGGGTCTGTTTTTTTTTTTTCTTCACATGTGCTTTCCAGTCAAGTCTGATGGGGTGCCGTGCCCTGGCACGGCCTCTATCCCTGAGGACCTAACCACTCTGCTCCCCCCACTGCTCTGATGCATGCCCCCAGAGGCTGGCGTTCGGCGTAGTGAGCTCATGGCGGGCACAATTCCCGCCGTTTGTCTCCAATGCTGTCCCCAGTGGTGCAATGGGTCAATGAGGAACTCTGTGTCCCATGGTGGGGCCGGCCCCTTGGTCATCTCCGTGCATCGCTGTTCCAAACAGGCACATTGTCCCCAAGGCTCAGTGAGCCAGGATGTGCTCCACTCTTTCCTTTTCTTCCCCTTCCCCCCTCATTGGCTCACAAGTGCTCCGACCAGGTTTGAACCCATTTTTACAGCCACTGTGTAATCATGTTGAGGTTCTTCCTCTTTTAGGCTGACTCTACCATGTTTGCTGTCCTACAGTGCCTTGCCGCTCCTAATATCATCACATATCCTAAGTAAATGAGATGAAACTTTTATCCCTTCTAAGGAGCACTCTGGCTACACTTCTTCCAAGACCTATTTGACCATTCTTCTGGCAGTCCAGAATATTCTTCATCAATATCAAAAGTCAAAGGCATTAATTTTGTCTGTTTCCCTCATTAACTGTCCAGGCTTCACATACATAGTAATATCCTTAGGGGTTTTTTTTTGTTTTGTTTTAACACTTTAAAGAAATAATTTACTGCAGATTAGTCCAAGTAATACCTTGATTTCTTGACTGCAGCTTCTGTGGATACAGTCTCAGGCTGGGTTCTCTAAGACCAGTAAAGCTTATTTTACTTATATGCAGAGATTTAGCTCAAGGAAATGACTACTGTGGTTGTAGAGGCTAACAAGTTCCAAATCTGTGGGTCAACTGTAAGGCTGGAGACTTCTGAATCACATTAACTGCAGGGGCTGATGAACCCAAGATCAGGTCAAATGGAAAGCTATGTCTACACAAATGGATGAATCCAAGGTCGGCAAATAAGAGGGTAGGCTACTTTGTCAAGTCCAAAAAGTATGTCACATGATGAGCCAGACACAAAATCTAGATCCAGCAAAGAACAAGAAAGTTTTGCCAGAACATCTACATATATTGGACACAAATCACAGTCCTGAGGAAACTCTTTTAGTTGACTGCTGCTGAAGCAGACCTCATCATGGAGTAGATATTACATTATATTAGATTTCATCAAGGGTGATGACCACATAACTGCCAAACCACTGAGAATGATAGCCCAGTCAGTTTAACACACAACAGTACCATCACAGATATTGACTAGAGAGCAAAGTACAACAAAATCCTTAGCACTGCCAATCTTTTCTCCACTTATGATGATGCCTGTATTAGGTAGCCAGGATACGGACGGGAGTTGTCCCTTCCATGCCTGTGAATGTCCCCATAAAGGAGTTTGGGAAGAAATCAGGCATCCAATAGCCACCTATGATGATCCCTTAACTGAGCATGCTCCAATTCAAGCCCCCAGCCAGGTAGGCAGTACACCTGGGCAGCTCAAACTAGGCCAAGGTGAGCTTAACTCAGCCAATGGGGTCAAACAATACCTTCAACTACTCCTCCCCAGTCAGAGGTGAAATGCCCTGGAGCAGTGGTTCTCCACCTTCCTAATGCCATGCCCCTTAATACAGTTCCTCATGTTGTGGTGACCCCACCCTCCCAACCGTAAAATTATTTTCATTGCTACAGCATAACTGTAACTTTGCTACTGTTATGAATCGGGTGATCCTGTGAAAAGGTCTTTCGACTCCCAAAGGGGTTGCGACCCACAGGTTGAGAACCGCTGCCCTGAAGGCAGGAAGGCCAGTCCCTTTTTACACTGCTTCTGGGCAGTCAGGTGGAGGTAGGAGACACACAGGCGCTGCCTAGGTGGGTCCCCTCAGTGCCCGCTCTGGGCCTGCTTGGGACCCACATGTGCCCCAACCAAGCATATTTTGGGCCCACAGCCTCTCCTCACTCTCCCCTCTAGCGCCCACTCATGCTGTACTGCAATCACAGTCTCTCTGGCCTCAGTTCCTCATGGTTGGGTGCACTATTCCATGAGACTACTCATGTCTGGTTATGAACTTCAGTGCAGCTTCTGCGCGGCTTGGCACACTTCCCTGAAATAGTGTGTACCCTTTTGAGGCTGTAAACTTGAAACTTGTTCCATCCTTCATAAAAACCCACTGGGAATACACACGGGCTTCGGCATGAATTCTTTCTTGCGCGAAGACAAGAAACAGGGTATTACCCACTCAAGAAACCTCACAGTTATTGTTCCAATTGCGAACTTTTTGTAGTCTTTGACATTCATCGGTAAGTGCTCTAAGTCCTCTCTCACTTTCAGAAAGGAATATTGGGTTACCTGCTTATTACTTATCTTTCCATTAAAATTATAGCCTTGGAAACCCTATGGGGCAGTTCTATTATCTATAAGGCTGCAAAGAGTCAAAATTGATTTGACCCACCAGCGCTATAAATTACTCAAGAATAATAAAGACAGATTTGAAAGGCAGGGACAGCTTTGGAGGCAGAATTAGGATTCTATGTCCAAGTGTGGAAAACCAAGGATCAGGAAGAGAATGTGGTCAAATTCTCAACACTCATAAGTAAGAGGCTGGGTGGCCAATTCTGGTGGAGGAAGGCTTTCACATATGTGAGATGGAGATGAATCTGTCACATTCTCCAGACTAAAAATCATCCCCACAATAGAGCTACTTCTAAGATGCTTATTACAAACACAAGACTGCTTACTATATGCCTTGTAGCTATCTGTCCTTAAGAGTAACCAGGCTCTATTGTCCGCCCTTCCCAAAGCACAGCCATCTCCTTTTTGATACTTATCACAGCTTATACTGATCATAGACCCTTCCCCTGAAGGGAGCTCTGGGACATCCAAGGTTGAGCCAGCTCAGGGGCACCCAAGGTTAAGCTGCCATATTAACTGTAGTACCTGCCCACCTTATTATATATGTGCTTACTGGGGCTTGCTAGCCCCAAGACTATATAAGCCTGTTAGAGACTACATTCATTTTCCTTCTTAATCCTGACATCGGGAAAGCTAAGCACCCTGCATGTCTTGTCTGTCTCACTGTTTTCCCTCTATTACGTGACCACTCCTCAGGGGCTCTCGGTTGTAAGACTGAACCTTACATCTCAGCAATATAATTCTAGGCAAACCAGACATAGCAGATAACTAATACAACTGATATGAGACCTAAGTAAAACATATACACATAACATGAAGGTAGTCAACAAACCCTGGGACAAATGACCTAAAACTGATGGTGAGGAGGGAATAGGATGCCTGGTGGGGCTTGATCAAGGGCAATGTAGCCGAGAGGAATTACTGAAACCCAAACGAAGGCTGAACATGATCATGGGACATGAAGAAAGTAAAAGAAAATAGAGGAAAGAACTCTAGGAGGCAAATAGGAGGCAAAGGACATTTAGAGAGGTCTAAGTACAGGCATGTACATATGTAAACATGTTTATATATAACGATAGGTGAGTTAGTTTATTGTGTTAACCTGGCCAATAAACACATGGGGTTAATTGAAGGGCAGAGAGATAAATGGCTCAGTGAGGCTTGCCTTTCTAGTTCTCGGGTCTTTTGCTTTCTGATGATCCCACCAGGGTGCAGCTGCCTTAGCCAGTCCCTGCTTCAGCTTGCAAAGCTGACTTCCTGCAAGACATCCCCAAAGAGAAGCCACATGGACCTACCCCAATGCAGCCCTCGGTGCTGGAGCAGCCGTGTGGAGACCCCTGCCAGGGCTGAGATGCTTACACATTCACTGACTCGGCTTTCCTCCTGCAGTTGGCATCATTGCCTGTTTTGTGATATGGAGGAGGACTTTGTGGATTGGAGTTGGACAAATGGGTTAATGTTGGACTTGTGGACTTGGGCAACACTGGGTTCGGATGTTTACTTGATGCACACTTAATCTTTACATAAAATTCTCTCTTACACATGAGTTGCTATGGATTTGTTTCTCTAAAGTACCCAGACTAACACAATAGGGAAATGGAGATCTATGTGCATATATTTATATGTTAAATATTAAAGTAGCAGACAGACACTGGGTCTCTACTCAAGTACTCCTTCAACACAAAAACACTTTGCTTTAATAACCCGGCATTCTGTGATGCTCACCTTCACAGCACGATTACTGAAGACAAAATGGGTACATAAGCAAATGTGGTGAAGAAAGCTGATGGTGCCTGGCCATCAAAAGATATAGTGACTTGGGTCTTAAAAGCTTGAAGATAAACAAGCGGCCATCTAGCTCGGAAGCAACAAAGCCCACATGAAAGCACACCAGCCTCTGTGATCATGAGCTGTCGATGAGATCAGGTAACAGGCATCAAAGACCCAGAACAAAAAAACCATATCAATGTGAATGAGGGGGAGTGTGGAGGGGAGACTGAAAACCCACCTGTAGACAATTGGACATCCCCTTACAGAAGGGTCAAGGGAAGCTAGACCAGAGCATGTACACCGGTACAGATAAGAGCTCATAACACAGGGAGTCCAAGATAGAAAAAGCCCTCAGGACCAATAATTAGAGTAGCAATACCAAGAGGGGAATGGGAAGGGGAGAAAGGGGGAACTGATCACAATGATCTATATATGACGCCCTCCCAGGGGGATGGACAACAGAAACATGGGTGAAGAGAGACAGCAGTCAGTGTAAGACATGAAAAAAGAATTAATAAACTATCAAGGGATCATGAGTGCGGCTGGGGGTGAGGTAGGGGATGAGCTGATCCCAGAGGCTCAAGTAAAAAGAAAATGTTTTGAAAATGATGGCAACATATGTACAAACATGGTTGACTCAATGGATGGATGGATAGATTGTGATAGAAGCTGTACAAGCCCCCATAAAAGGATTTAACAAAAATTTAAAATGACGGTATATAAAAATGTTAGGGTTACAGTTCATATATGCATGGATTTATTCTAAACAAAATGTGTTTAAACTTGTCTCTGCTATCAGTGTGGCTATCAGTAAATGGCTACAGACAACTTTTCTCAGTGTAGCTTCAGAACAGAGGGTATTTTTTGTGTCCTAGGGAAAAAGAATTCAGGTCAAGGCTAGCATCAAATTTCTGATAGAACCTGCCAGACTGCTGTCTCATCCCACCACAGGGGTGGGCCTGCTCCCTGCTGCTGGAGACAATGGACAGGCTCATGTGGGCGGAGTTCGCGTCCTACTGATAATGGTCTCTATCAGTTGGGCCACGGACAGGCCCAACCGGCTGTCCCTCCTCTTCCTATAGCGTGTTTGTCCCTAGATCACCCCCTCCCATCACTGTAATACCTGTAGCACAACCCTTTCCTGTGACGTACGTCTTCACCTGTAATGTGGGGGCTTGCACGTCCCCAACGGCCCCAGAGAGTATAAAAGCTTGGGGAGCATTAAAGTGCTCTCTCTCTCCACGTAAATTACCATTCAAGTTGACAGACATCCAGAATGGGATTTGTCATCAATCAACATTTCACCTTTTTTGAAATGAGAAAACCACTCATACATTTGAGCTTTTCCAACAGTGCTGTCCTTGTCAGCTGGGCTCAACATCACAAGTTTCTGCAGCATTTTTCCGGGGCAGGAAACAAAATTTCGCAGCCGCACATGTTCTCTTAAATCAGTCATTATAAAATGTGAGGTTCGAGTGAAACTGCTTTTACAAAAAAGATTCACTGTGACCAGAGAAAACCTTCAGAGGTGACACCACCGGGTGCACTAACTCCAGAGCAAGTTGTTCGATGCTCGCCTAGCAGGGGGAAAATGCACACTATGAAAGCTCCACTCCACCCAGCATAATTCTGGTTGGGTTTAGGGGGTGGGGGGTGGGGGTGTTTACACTGACCCATGGCCCTGCGGGGGACAGCACCAGAGACACAGTGTGGAAATTGCACCTGATCTGATCCCGCCACACCGAAGCAAAGCACAGCCTGGGGAGGCCCCCTCAGCGCCTGCTCCAGTACTGTTCAGGATGCACATGGCACCCACTCTCGGGCCTATTCTGGGTCCACGGTCTCTCTTCTCACTTACTCTCTTGGACTCCAGCTCCTAGTGAGAGAATATTCTCTCCTCTCTTTTGACCCTGCTCCTGCGCCCACTTGGGCTGTGCTTCGGTCTCTCTGGTCAGTAAACCACATATGGGTGCACAGTCCCATGAGTTGCCCGTGTTCCGTGGTGAGGCCCAGCGTGGCTTCCGTGAGGTTTGGCAAGCTTCCCTGAAGTAGTGTGAGGAACAGAAGGATTTCTCTTAAGTTGTCTCCCCAAAATATATACCAGACTTAGCTGCTTGAGAATGACTGTTCTTAAGGCAGCGAAAGTAGGTCAGAGGTTATTCTCCTTAACATCAGCCACCTATAGTGGCTAGACTATTAGTCTGACTCACCCTAAATAAGACCCACTCCCTTCTGATAAGGATAATGGTGGTCTGTTTACTTGCAGGAGATACCAGAGGGCAAACCTGCCCAAGGATGACCAAGGTTAGATAGTCATTATCAGCTGTCTAGATCAAGCAGACACCATTGTTATTCCCACAACAAATGTGGGCACACCCCTATGTGATTCCCCTCCTATTGATTGTATTGCTTATGTTAATACCCCACAGTGACTCAGGTTATTGTCCGCTATCAGGGAACTTGCATGCCTCCCAGAATAGTAATTGTCTGTTTTACTATATGAGACATCAGAGTGATCAAACTTGTTCTAGAGTGAATTGTATTGCCCCTTTCTGTGATGTATGACTCTATAATCAGATCCCCCTAAAGTGATATGATGCATGGTTAGCAATAAATAAGGAGGCTCCCTGGTTCTCGAGAGGGTGGCTGGAGAAGGAGG
>NW_022111329.1:3634892-3648923 GCF_000313985.2 Echinops telfairi | reverse complement strand
GAGAAACCTCTAAACTACGCAGATTTAAATCAGGTGAGAAGCAGGCAAGATGAGTTTCAGGCAGATGAAAAAATTGTAAGTGCAGCTGAGAAGGCAAAGTTTGAATCAGGAGATAGCAGAGTTGAACCATGTGCCCCACCTGAATATAGTGTAGGGAATCACAATACTATCAAGCAAGCCAGTGCTGGAGGAGAAGAGGTTAAATCCAAAGAAATGCAAATAGATTTAAACCAGAAAGTGAGGCTAGGAAAATAAGAAGCAAAGAGTTAGCAAACAGAAAGGCACCTTTGATGTCGAGGATGGAGAAAAGTATAGCTCAAGAAGCAGATTTAGAATTCAGAATGGCTTATCCTGTTAGAATTATAGACAGGGAGCCTGATGATCAGCATCCTGAAGGGAATCAAGAACAGCGTTATACTGCCTTTCCCTTCAAGCTGCTGAAAGATCTTAAGCAAGCAGTAGCTAGTTATGGTCCAGATTCACCATTTGTAATTGGCATGGTCGAGAATATGGCAGATATGGATTATTGGATCCCATCAGACTGGAAAGTTTTAACGAAAGTATGATTTTCCCCTTCAGAATCTTTGCAATTCCAGATGCTATGGAACGAGGCAGCTCAAGCTAAGGCACGCAAAAATGCAGAACAGGGCATAGATATAGGGGTTCATCAGCTGCTAGGAGATGAGAATTATATCACAATTGAGGCACAGTTAAACTTTGATGAGCAGACTTTTGAACAAGTTAAGGACGTTTGTCTAAAGGCCTGGGAGAAATGAATAACATCAGGAAGCAGACAGCCAAGTTACACGACAGTGAGACAAAGGAATGATGAGCCTTATATAGATTTTATATCCAGGTTACAGGATGCTGTCCACAAGAGCGTAGCAGACAAAGGGGCAGCAGATAATCTTATTCTTACGTTAGCATTCGAGAACTCTAATACATCGTGTCAAGCTGCTATACGCCCTTTCAAAGAACAGAGCACGCTGTTAGATTATATCAGGCTGTGCAGGGATGTAGGGACAGATGAGTATAAAGCCAACCTCATGGCTTCTGCTTTGGCAAGTTACACCAAACCTAAAGGGAAATGCTTTGCATGCGGAGCAGATGGTCATTACCAGAAAGACTGCATGCAAATATTGAAAAAGAACAGGGCTATTCACAATGGAAGGGAGCCAGGAAAGGGTCCGAGATGGGCTCCAAGGAACCCAGACTTTGCCCTCGCTGCAACAGAGGCAGACACTGAGCAAAGAATTGTCATGCAAAGATTAGCAGTAGGGGATATGTACAAGGAAGTAACGTCCAGCCAAAAAACGTGTAGCGGGGCGTGCTCCAAGCCCCTCTGAACGGAGTGCAGGAGATGATCCTCAGATGCAGGACTCCAATGAAAATGCTACCGATCCTCAGTCTGATGTCCACTCCTTCCAATGCCTATCAGATATTTGGCTCTCCTCTAGTAAAGAGAACTCTTCACTAAATGTAACTAGTCAGGAAAACATCCAGCTTCTACCAAATGGTGAGCCTACAGCAGTTAAGACAGGAGTTAGAGGCCCTTTACCTGAGGGCACCATTGGGCTTTTGTTAGGGAAATCTGATTTAAATGCGCTCAGTATCCAAGCTATCACAGATATGATTGATCAGAACTATGATGGAGAAATTAAGGTGAGGGTTAGATCCAGCGTGCCCTGGGCCATAAGGAAAGGAGACAATTTAGGGCAACTATTGCTACTCCCTTATGCTCCTAGAAATAAAAATAATGCTACTGAAGGAGAGGCAGGCGGCTCCAGAATCCAGGAGGTATTTTGGAGTGCTATTCTAGATAAGCAGGAGCGTCCATTCATGGAGCTAACTATTGAGGGAAAGAAATTCTCAGGACTCTTGGATTTAGGGGCTGATGTCTCTGTCATGAGTTATCAACAGTGGCCAAAAGCCTGGCCGCTGGGGTCCCCAGACTTTACCATGGGAGGAATAGGAGAAGTAAATCAGAAGAAGGTATGGCAGAGCAGGAAAATCTTGCGATGCACAGGCCCTGAAGGACAATCTGGACTCATAAAGCCTGTAATAACTCTCACACCCATTAATCTATGGGGGAGAGATCTATTACAGCAGTGGGAGGCTAGGCTATATATCCCTCCAAAAAGTTCAGTAGCGCAGGATATTATGAGGCAGGAGATGAGACCTAGCAAAACTTTCTAAATCCCAGCCTCTGTTATCGCTGCAGTTGGTTTAACTAACCAAGATAACGCTCAGAAACCCTCACAGCAGTTCAAGTCTAAAAGGCAGGAGCCTATTATTAAAGGAGTAAAAGTCAGCTTAGAAAATCAAGGAATTCAAATTGATACTGGAGTTGGTCAGAGTTGTGAGGAAAAGCCAAAAGCTGTGATTATATCAGAAATTATTAAGAGCAGTAATTGGGGTCTGCTACCTAAAAGAACTATAAGCCGTTTATTAGGGAAGTCTAACATAAATTCTCAAAGTGCTCAGGTTATTGCTGGAATTATTAATCAGGATTATGAAGAAATTAAGGCAGTGATAAATTCTGATGTACCATGGTTTATAAAGGAAGATCGCTTAAGCCAATTGTTGCTTCCTTGCCTTTCTAAAATACTTGTCTGACCACCGTTTACATGAAGGGGTCTTTTGGAATGCTGTTGTAGGGAGACAACAGCGCCACCACATGGAACTAGAAATTGAAGAGAAAAAGTTGTTAAAAAGTTCTGGATATGGAGTCATTGTTTTGGGGCATTCAGGTGGGCCTAAGACCCGCCCATTAACTTGCCATAAATCCAGCTTGGAAGGAATGAGTGAAGTTAACCAAGAGAGACTATTTCAAGATTGTATAATCATACAGTTTAAGAAGCCTGAAGGGCAAAGCAGCTTAATTGAGCCTATAACCTTATTGGTAAATTTGGAGAAAAAATGTCTAGTAAGTTACCTCAAGAACAGCTGAACAAATTTATTAAGAATTTTCCCAGTCTTTCAAAGTATGGTAAGAAGTTCTCCCAATTAGTCAGATTTCTTAATTCTCTGACAGCCAGGAGCCAAAATTTACATTTTAGCTCTCCCAGAGCTGGGAACCAGTATTTGCATAACAATGAAGACTATCTGACAGGTAGTTTTACTGGTTTGAGACCAAGCATGGTGACTGAGTTTGCTAGCAGCGCTTTGAAATCTAAATGGTTAAAACAGAAGGGGGAGAAAAATAACCTTATATATGACGAATTTCATTTGGTCTATTTAACCAAAAAATTTTTCTCCTTACTAAAAGTTTATAACAAAATTAGGGCAATTAAACACATTTTCAGTTCTACAGAGAAAGCTAATCCTAAGAAGTCCCAAGAAGATGGAAACTGCGTTTGGGATCCGGGTCCATTCACCTGGAAAAAGGGCGATACATTTATATTTTTTCAGAATAAAGCTGATGGACTCCCTTTAGGACGCAACCATGTTTGGAGAAAAATGGACAAAGAAGAAATGGAGGAGCCACCCAATCTTAACCATATTTCCTTTTGCAAGTTATTCACACCCCAAAGAGAGGGGCTATTTGTTTATATTTTCACAGGCAAAGGAGATAGGTGGATTTCTCTTCAGCCAGCAAGGCCCAGAAGAAAGGAGGGATGCCCATGCTGTGACGTGACCCTGTCCTGTTACTGAAGTTACCCAAAATGTCAAGAAGACCTCACAGATTCCTGAGAATGGCGATCGCTGACTGCAGAGATATTTCTTCCATTATGGATGCCGTCTAAAGGCCACTCTGAGACGCAATCATAACTGAACATTTTATACAATAATGACTGGACTATTACTACAGACTGTTGCTTTGCTGAAAGATCAAGATTTTGGACTTGTTAATTAATGTGTAATGTGATTGAAATGTAACTGATTTCTGTGTAACTCCTTACCTGTATAATGTAACATTGCATGATTGGGATTTGATCAAAAAACATTTGCAAGGGCTTAAGGGAAACATTTCATTAGATGTCGATCAGATTAAGAAGGATATTTTTTATACAAAGACAAGCTTGAGGCATCTCCTGGCTCTGATATGATTAAGCAATTGGTGAAAGACATGGAAGGGTTGGACCCGCGAGCTTGGGCTCAAAGCATTTCTCATAGCTTGAGTTCTAGTCTGACTGTGTTGTTTATCATCATAATTTTGATGCTCGAAGTCTCATGTCGCTTCTATAGGAAGCTAAGAGTTATGAAAAGAGACCAGGTTGCCTCCGTGACACTATTGAATCTTAAACGTAATGCTGAAAGGGGAAATGTGGGATACTAGCACCAAAGGGAATAGAACTGGGACTTATTCCCTGACGCGTACAGGGGGAATCTGGAAAACTGGCATTCCATGGCTGGAAGACCGCCACCCTGGGAACTGGGGGTACAGTCCAGGTACATGTTCCTGCGGTTGCTTATCATTTCCACAGTTTCTCCCTTGATGCCGTGAAAGTGAGCACATGGTTAATTCATTCTCCCCATAGAAGCAGACATGCCTAATTATGCCTTTCCTTCCCGCGGCAGCATCCAGCCCCTCTTATACTTTCATCCAATAGCAAATGGGCATAGGGGGTCTTTATCCTCCAAGCCTGAGTTCAAAGTGTTTGCTATAAGCCTGAATTTTTGGCTATATTAATTGGATCATGAAGTTTTGCCTTGGTAGTTTTTAATGTATAGGAAATAACCATGTCGCCCATTCGGCTTTTAAATTTTATATATAAGACAAAAGGGGGACTTGTGGGGGGAAGTCAGATCCTTGTTGCCAGACTGCTGTCTCATCCCACCACTGGGGTGGGCCTGCTCCCTGCTGCTGGGGACAATGGACAAGCTCCTGTGGGCTGAGGTAAGCAATGCTACCATAAAATGTGTCTGACTCCATTTATTTCTATATATCTCTTTTATCTCTCATGCTCTCTGTAACTTTACTATAATATTTACTTATTATCGCTGTACAATTGCGCCTACCGAACCCATAGTGATTGTGCTAGGAGCTGGCTTCTTCTGGCACAGAACCATAAGAAAAGGCTCCTCTAGACAATGACTATATTATCTTTATAGGATACAAAATATTCTACAGCCAAGAAATGAGAATCTAAAGTCACCTAGATGGGGAGATAAAATGCTGTTTCCCATGACATGAATTGGTCTGACAATCTTTCTTTAAAAAATTTTACTGAAGCATAATTAGTATATCATACAATTCAATCATATTAAGAAAAGTTATGCAATGATCACCACAATCAATTTTGGAACATTTCCTTCCTTATACCCATTGCTATGGACTCCTGTTCCCCCTCAATGTCCCCCTTCCATGGGCTCCCTAGTAATTATTCATCTAGTTACTGTCTTCATCGATCCACGCACGGCCTGATAAATCTTATGCCCTTTTTAATAAGGCCAGGATAACATAGACTCATCTTCAACATAGTATGCATTCTTTTAAATTAGAAGGTTCGGGTACATCATAGTTTTATTATTAACTAAATCGTAATTCAGTACTTACCAAACAGCAAAAACATGTATCCATGATCCCTATTAATTCAGGCAAGGTTAGCTCTTTAATTTTAATGGTGCCATCCTAAAAAGTGAGAGGAAAATAAGACACATAAAAAGAAATTTTCTAAAGTTCAGTTACTATGCACATTTTGGCTTTCAAATATATTTAAAAATAACAATTCCAAAAAATTATCTCATCACCTAAAACTATGATACCAAATAAACACAGTATTTCTAAAAACAATATATTTTAAACAAGAAAAATCAAACTCTGTCATTTGAAACAGAATAAAGGCCTATACAGATAAACAAACAAACCAATAAATATTTTAAAAGGCACCTAAATGTGTTTAAAATATTAATAGATATTTTAATGATTCTCAGTAGTGTGGCAGTTATTTAATGATGTAATTTGGTAGTATGAAAGGATGCAGTCATCTTCCATTTTAATATGAGGCATATTTTTGCAAAATGCCCTTGTCTTTGGAGCCTGAGGAAGGGGCGTATACTGCTTGTAAATGTTGCTCACAGTCACCAATTGCTTACCAAAATTTTTAATTAATAAAATATAAAATCAAATTCCTCAGCAGACAAAAACTTTTAAATTCTGAGTATATTTCAAATTCATTACAATATAATCCCTGATTATTTGTACACCCAAATGTATTTTTAAAATAATGAATTAAACACATATTTATGGCGAGTTTTTAATTAAAAACCTCAAATTATTTTCAGGATTGAAACAGAAAGACAAAAGTTAAAATGAATCCGTACGATTACATCTGGCAAATGTTTTTAAGGATACTATAATTCAATATATGGTTTGATTTTCATTATTATACTTTAACATATGATAAAGTGAAAGCTAAAAGAAAATACAGAAAGTACAAGATAACTACCTTGATAGACTGTTCAAAATTGAGAACTTTTCGATTAACTTGGTTTCCAATCATGCCAGCATCCATCTTGGGATCCATCATTTCAATAGCAGACATGGCTTCAAAAAGACCAAATCTGAAAATAAAAATTTGATCTCACAGATTGTTTTTAAACCAGCAAGTTTACAAAGACTCCTCCAGTAGTTAAAAAAAAGTATGCACACACACACACATGCTTTTAACAAAACAGATGCCTTTCATGCATAAGAATGTTTAGGAAAAAAGAAATAGATCTACTATATGGTGGATTTCACTTTGTGTTGCTTAAATCCTTTTCTGTAACTCTTTAATAGTCATGTTTTAAATAGTCATGTAACTTTTGCGTCTTTTCCACTCCCTTTATATCTTAAAAGACTAATACTCTGTTGCATTCCTGTCCATAAGGCTCAAAGGTTTTTAGCCATTACAATAATGAAAAAAAAAAACCAATAATGAAAAATAATTCAGAAATATTGATGGTCTGGTATTTTGGCTAATTAGCCATAAAAGCAGACAGTTGTGATGCATTGTACACTGATATTAGTAAATATATCGCTGAGATATATTACAAGAAATAGGAGAGGAAAAAGAAAAACCTGAAATAAGGCTGGGATGTACATAATCTACTGATTCCCTATTTTGCTTGAAGTCTTCATAGAATTCAACTTGTTACTTTAACACAGTGGGGAAACATCTAGCCTGCAGACCAGTATAAGGCCCTAGGACTCTTCAATGCCAGCTAAGGTCACACACCTCACCAGGGAGACTAAGTTCCAGCCATCACATTATCTAAAAAGCACACTCACTGCCACAGAGTCAATTCCAACTCACAGTGACCCATTAGGACAAAGAAGAACTGCCTCTGTGGGTTTCCAAGACTAACTCTTTACAGGAGTAGAGAGCCCCATCTTTCTCCTGTAGAGATTCAAACTGATAATAAGTATGGTCTGAGAATGATGTTATAAATATCCATGTATCCCTTAGCAGAAAAAGGCATAAGGCATTGCTTTCAAGAAAAAAGTTGCAGTAACACATCGAAGAGAGCTCTGAGACAGCTTGCCTTTCCCTGAAATCTTTGTAATACCCCACAGCTTACATTTATAAATTACTCTGACAATCTGACCACAATAATATTGTTGAAGACAGCTCTCAGCTATAATTTGAGGCAACGCTAATTAAAACCCAAACACTAGGCCTCTAAAGTACTCCCTCAATGCAAGAACACTTTGTTCTAATGCCTGGCATTCTGTGATCCTCACTTTCCGGACATGATCACTGAAGACAAAATGGGTGCATAAGCAAATGTGGTAAAGAAAGCTGATGGTAACCAGCTATTAAAAGATAATAGTGGTCTGGGGTCTTAAAAAGCTTGAAGATAAACAAGCAGCCATCTAGCTGGGAAGCAAGAAAGCGCACATGGAAAAATCACACAGCCTGGGTAATCTATGAGGTGTTGACAGGATCAGGTATCAGACATCAGAACACACAAAACAAACAATTATATCGATGTAAACAAGGTGTGGGAGTGGAGCAGAGACCCAAAATCCATCTGGAGACAATAGGATACCCCCTCACAGAAGGGTCACAATGTAGGGATAAGTCAACCAGGGCACAGTTTAGCACCGAAGAAACGCAATATTCCTCTGATTCTTTGAGGCTTTCTCACCCCACACTATCCAGTCCTACCTTTTAGTTCTGTCTAGACCTGAACATGTACCCTGGTACAGATAGGAGCTCACAACACACGGAATGCAGGTCAAATAAACCCCTCAGGAACAGAAATGGGAATAGTAATACCAGTAGGGCAGGGGGAAGGTGGGGGGGGAGCAGGGAGAAAGGGGAACCTGATCACAATGATCTGCGCATAAGCCTCCCGCCCCCAGTAGAGTGATGCACAACAGAAAAATGGGTGAAGGGATTCAGTGGTTGGTGTAAGATATGAAAGCAATAGTAACTTATAATTTATCAAGGGGTCAGCAGGGTAGGAGTCGGGGGAGAAAGGGAAAAAAAGTTGCTGATAGCAAGGATTCAAATAGAAAGTGAATGTTTAGAAGATAATGATGGTAGCATATACACAAATATGCTTGATACAATTGATGTATGGAATAAGAATTGTAAGACACCCCCCCCAATAAAATGGTTTAAAAAAATGAAATACTTACAGTTTATCATGAAGCAATTCTCCCAACTTTAATTCTGAAAGAAACAAAGAGAAAAGCCTTGTGAATTAGGCCACCTTTATATTCAGCTTTTAATTCTAGGAGAAAAAGCAAAGCAGTAATGTGCTACCATTACTTTAAAATTCATTTTCAAAGTAATGGTTCTATTATTTCTACTCAATGTCTAATGCATTCTACATAATGAGTAAATACTAAAGTTACTAGATACTAAAGGTACTATGTATTTTATGGTTTAGGAATAAAATGAAACTACTTTTCAGAATTAAAGTGTGACTCAACATGGGTCACAATACTCCAGTCAGAATTAACAACCTCATTGTAAAAGAAAAACTTCTAAGCAAACTTTTCCATAAAACTGATCACTATTTCTCAAGTTGTTTTTTTAACCACGTAGTGTAACATTCTATTCATTTTTTCTTCAGGGAGAAATGTAAAAATCATTTTAGAAAATTTTAAAGGATTTTAAAGGCGAGCATGAACATGCATTGATATGGTTCCAGAGTATAGATTGCAACTAACCTTTAAAAAAAAACTACAGTCTATACTGTGATTGTAATACTAAAGAAGAATATCCACAATTATCTAGAAAGACTATTAAAATCTTCCCAGTGGGCAGGGATAAGGTGGGGAGAGGAAGGGGGAAGAACCTGTGGGGGAAGGGAGAGAGCGGTCATTGTAAATATGAAAATAATAACAATATATAATTTATCAAGGGGTCACAAGGATGGGAAGGGGGAGGAAAAAAAGAGGAGCTGATCTCAAGGGCTCAAATAGAAAGTTTAGAAAATAATGATGACAACATATGTACAAATATGCTTGATACAAATGATGTATGGTTTGTTATAAGAACCCTCAATAAAATGATGTGTGTGTGTATCTATCTCCCCAGTGGGTAAATTCTCACCTATGGTAATCTATGAAAGCCTTATGTAATTTACACTATAGTAGAAATCCAATACAATTCTAACAGCGATATTTAGACAAAACAATAAAATTACATAAAGAGATTGCCTCAAGAATAAAAATAAAAAATCTAGTTTATTAGAGTCTAGAAGGGTTGTGATAAAAAGTCTTTAATCTAGTGCGATTCTCAACCTGTGGGTGACCACACTTTGGGGGTTGAACGACCCTTTCACAGAGGTTGCCCGATTCATAACAGTAGCAAAATTACAGTTATGAAGTAGCAATGAAAATAATTTTATGGTTGGGAGGTCACCACAACATGAGGAACTGTATTAAAGGGTCGTGGCATTAAGAAGGTTAAGAATCACTGACCTAGTGGCTAATGATGGTCTAAATTTCTTGCAATCCAAATATTTTTTACACTTGTAGCCAGATCTCCCTGAAACGCATCATCTTTTGCTTTCTAGGTGGAAAGAGTTATAGGAAATAAAGTGCTGAAAAGGGAAGTTTAAAAATGTAAAAGAAAATTTGGAGTGGCTCACCTCCAGGTAAAAATGTACAACTGAACACAAGTTTATCCCTTTAAAATCATCATGAAATCCCATTAAAACAACTTAACATTTTTCTACTTTGGATAAAGGCTTATACCCAAAAGACTAAAAAAAAGGAGCAAAAATGGTATCAATACATTTAGGGAAACTTGGAAACAAAAAGACAAGCAATTTATTTTCAGACTCAAGAAAACTAATTCCAAAAAGGAAACAATAAAGAAAGTAAAAAAAATAAATTTTTTGAGTCACACTTTAATTCTGAAAAGCAGTTTCATTTTATTCTTTCTGAAAAATGAAGGTAAAGGGTAAAGAAAGATTAAGCAGTCAGATCCCCAGAGCCCTGCCATAATTTACAATGCTGGATGGAAAAATTCAATAAGCATTACCACCATTAGTTTTGTCAGTTTTCTGTATAGTGATGGCTTGCATATTGCTGTGATGTGTGAAGTTCTGATACCTATACTTCAAATAACAGCCAGGTGATCTATAGCAACCAAATTGTAGTGGCACTTTCAGATTAAGACAGACTACGAAAAAGTACCTACTTTCAAAACTCTAGCCAATACAAATCTTATGAATAAACAGTGGAGCACTGTCTCATCTGGAATCTGAGTCCCTCAGGCTGAAAGGGACTCAAAGTACAAATGGAGAACTGCCTCCTCAGAGTAGTCAACCTTAATGATGTGGATAAAGCTTTAGGGATCTCCATTTGCTGATATGGCTTGACTCAAAATGGAAAGAAACACCTAAAAGCAACCACTAACCATTAGAATGTGAAATATACAAACTATGAATCTAAATTAATTGCAATATATCTCAAATTAAACTCTTAAATATTGATGCCTTGAACATTAGTGAGCTGAAATAGAACAATATTGGTCATTGTGAACTGCACAATGAAATGGTCTATGGCAGAAATAACAAATTAAAAAATAATCAGTATCATATTCATTGTCAAAAAGAACATTTCTAGATCTACCCAGAATACAATGCTTTCAAGTGAACACAACACTCACTTATTTGTACCAAGAAATTAGGAAGTTAGCCTAAAAGGAAGTTCAGTTAATATGAAAATTATTCATATTTATACAATAGTCACTAATGCCAAAGATGAAAAAAATAATTTTACCAACTTCAACAATCCAAAATTAATCAAACATCCCATCAAGATGCATTGATGAGGACTAGTGATTAGAATGTGAAAACTGGAAACAAAGAAAGATCAGTAGACCAAAATTATGGCCGTGGTGATAGAGACTGGATATCACATCACAGAATTTTGCAAGGCCAACAGCTCATCGAAATACCTTTTTCCAACAATATGAATGGCAACAATACACATGGACCTTGACAGATAGAATACATTAAGAATCACATACAAAACCAAAAGAGAACACATGCAACATTTCTCATGAATAAATAATTAAAGCTGCAAGTTGCAATATTAAAAGATTCTGCCAGCAAAATGTTGGATGACACAAAAAGCACCAAAAGATGGAAGAAAAAGTCACTGTTCAAAAAGAACAGGTCATTATTCAACCATTTACAGTCACGAACCAATGGCATGAAAAGTCTAAGCTACACTTAAGATATTAGTGAGAAATAACAAAATTTTTAAAGGGGGGAGGTCTCAAAAATTGATGAAATACCAATTGAGATGTTTCAACAAACATACAATATTGGAAGTGTTCATTCATTTGGAAGCTTGGAAGTTAGCTAGCTACCTGGCCAATCAACTGGGAGAAATCCTCATTTGTACCCATCCCAAAGAAAGGTGATTAAACAGAATGTGGAAATTACTATTAATATTACATGCAAGTCAACTTTGGCTGAAGGTAACTGAAGATGGGTGCAGAGGTATATCGATAGTGAACTGCCAGAAATGCAAGACAAATTCAGAGGACATGGAAAGAGGATATTGAAAGCAGAGAACAGAAAGATGTTTTCCTGAGTTTTGACTAGGCAGAGACATTCAATTATGTGGATGAGAACATACTGTCGATAACACTGTGAAAAATGGGTACTCCAGAACACTTAATTATGCTTTCCTGAGAAACACATACATATATCAAGAAGTATTTAATCACAGAACAAAGGGCTACTGCATGGTTTAAAATGAAGAAAGGTGTATCACCACACTTTTTCAGTGTGTATGCTGAGCAAATAAGCAGAGAAGGTAGACTACCTGAAGAATAAGACATCAGATTGGAGGAAGACTCATTAACAACCAGCAACATGCAGGCGCTGTAACCTAGCTTGCAGAAAGTGAAGCTGACTTGAAACACTTACTGATGGATATCAGTACAGTTTACATTTCAACATAAAGAAAAATCTTCACAACTGAACCAACAAGCAATATCATGATAAATGAAGAAAACTTAACACTGGCAAGGATTTTGCATCAACCATCATGGAAACAGCAATCAAGAAATCAAATGCTGTATTGCACTGGGTAAATCTGCAGTAAAAGACCTCTTTAATGTGTTAAATTAAAAGACAAAACAAAAATTAAGATGTAATTTTGGAGACTAAACTACACCTGATCAAAGCAATGGTTATTTTTCAATAGCTTGATATGGATGCAAAAGCTAGACAAAGAATATTAAATATACTATGAACTGACATAAGAAACAAATCAATGCTTCTTAGAAGAATGGTGACATGTCATCTCACATATACCTACTCCTCAATTTTTCCTCTTATTACCTGACACTTCACATTTACGACAGTAAAAAACAAACCCTATTATCTTGCACATGAATGATATATGTCTAGCAGTAATGAACTCCAAGCTGAGAATATTGCTGGACATTAAGGTATGTGTCACCTTGGCCTGTCCATGACTCTGAATGACCTGGCATGTATGTAATGAAGAAATTCATTTGGCAGTTATGCAATGATGTAGTCATCGTCCATTTGGTGATTGATGAAGTTCCTCCATTTGCTCATAACAACCATTTCATGTTATCAATCTGGGAGAAATGACTATGAGGATGGTGCATGATTGGACAGTGTTTCATTCTGTTGTACATAGGGTGGCCAGGAGTCTCACCTAACACAAAAGGATAAGTGAACATTCTCTTGGATCAGTGCTTCTCAACCTGCGGGTCACGACTCCTTTGGGAGTTGAACGACCCTTTCACAGGGGTTGTCTAAGACCATCAGTAAACACATATTCGCGGGGTTGTCTAAGACCATCAGTAAACACATATTCCCAATGGTCTTAAGGACCAAGACACCACTCCTCTATCCGTCTCCAGGCAGGTAAGACCATATGCAGATACGCCCACATACGAGTAGCCGGAGTGATGACATCATCACAACTCCATCACACACCTCCTACACAAATACAGGTGTATGTGACAGGGCTGGCGAAAATGTACTTATGTGGACCAGTCACACATGTGTAGAGAGCAGCTAATAGGTAGACAGCAGCTGCTGTGTTGAAAGCAGCTACTCTGTTAAAAGCAGTGACTGTGTTGTAAGCAGCAGTATTGGACATCATGAATTATAATTACTAGGTAAATGTAAAATCATCAACAACTGCAAAAAAAAAAATTGTGTGTATATATATATATATATACACATACACACACACCATGGGAACTTAATCGGATGCTGATTAGTCTTTTCATATTCAGCTGTGGTTGATGTGAATTCGGCCCCCTTGTGATAGTAAGAGGTATGTAAAAAAAAACCAACACAGGGAATGGTAAATCATAAGAAACTTTAATGAACTCTATTGACTGAACTATGCCATGTATCATCTATTGTATTATTTTTTTTAATTATTTTATTGGGGGGATCATACAACTCTTATCACAATCCATACATAGATCAATTCTATAAAGCACATTTGTACAATCGTTATCCTCATCATTCTCAAAACATATGCTCTCCACTTAAGCCCCTGGCATCAGCTCATTTTTCCCCCTCCCTCGCCACTTCCCCCTCCCTCATGAACCCTTGATAATTTATAAATTATTA
>NW_022111329.1:3614491-3632986 GCF_000313985.2 Echinops telfairi | reverse complement strand
ATAGCAAGCATCCGAGCTTTGCAGGCAGGGATAACTGTTTTTGAAGCAAAGCTGATGGACTCAAGAAAGCCAGACTTGACACTGGTGGCAAGTACCACAAATAAGACGTAGCAGCCATTGAGGCTTCCTATTTGGTGGCACTCAGAATCGCCAGGGCTATGAAACCTCACACCATTGTTGAGCATTTACTGTTGCCAGCGGCCAAAGACATTGTTCGAGTTATGATTGGAGACAAATTTGTTACGAAATTGAGTGCAATTTCCTTATCTAGGGACACTGTCCACAGAAGAATAGATGACATGTCTGCTGATATTCTTGACCAAGTAAATTAAATCTGCTCCACTTCCAATATTTAGCATCCAGATTGATGAATCTACAGACGTTGCAAACTGTTCAATTAATGGTTTACGTGAGGTTTATTAATGATGATGACATTAAAGATAAGTTTCTTTTTTACAAATCTCTTGAAACAACAACTACTGCACATGATGTACTTGACCCAGTTGGTTCATTTCTGAAAGAGTATAAGATCTCTTGGGCTCTTGGGTAAAGGTTTGTAGTGTTTGAACAGATGGTCCTTCAGTTATGCTATGATGTCAATCTGGATTTCAATGTTTGGTACTGAATGAGTCACCAAAAGTTATCGGAATGCATTGTATGATTCATTGGCAAGTATTAGAAATGAAGATGCTGCCACAAGAGTTACAAGAAGTAACGAAAATGCGTCATAAGTTCTGTCAATTTTGTAAAGGCGAGCACTTTAAACAGTCAACTATTTTCATAACTGTGCAACAAATTGGATGTGCTGAACCATGCTCCTCTATTTCACACTGAAGTGAGATGGTTGTCAAGAGGAAAACATGTTTTGAGCTTTGTGATGAACTCAAAACATTTTTTAATCAGAAAGCAGGACCACAGTTCAAAGCACTTTTCAGCAATAAGCGCGCACTACGGAAAATAGCTTACTTGGTTGACATCTTTGCCACCTTGGATGAGTTAAATTTATCATTTCTAGGACCAAATGCAATATGCCTCTATTTGTCTGAAAATATTCGATCTTTCCAAATGAAAACCTCAGCTTTGGCAAAAAAAAAAATTGGATGAAAATAAAATGTACATGTTGCCTACCTTATCTGCTTTCTTTCAGGAACATGACATTGAACCAGACAAAAGGATTACAATAATTCTGTGAAAGAACACTTGCACATGCTTGCAGACGAAATAGCATCGAACTTTCCAAATCTACCTGACACCCCATTTTCACTTTCCAGAAGCTCATTCACACTTAAAGTTGAAGATGTTCCTGAGACAGCACAAGAGGAGTTCATTGAACTTATTAACAGTGATGTAACGAGAACTGATTTCTCTACAATGCCAGTTACAACATTCTGGATCAAGTGTTTGCAGTCATATCCTGTTCTGTCTGAGACTGTGTTGCGCCTTCTTCTTCCATTTCCAATACATATCTTTGTGAAACAGGGTTTTCCAGCTTGTTGGTTATCAAGTCTCAATACAGAAGTAGACTTGTTGTGGAAGATGATCTTCGTTGTGCTCTTGCAAAGACTGCCCCAAGAATTTCTGATCTGGTGAGAAAGAAGCTATCTCAACCTTCACACTTTTTACGCATACTACCTCAAATGTAGCAATGTAGTTTACTGTTATATTAAGACTATTACCCATGCTACACCATGCTTCAAGACAAAATTTCATTTATTTGTAATTTCACGATATATAATTACATATTGTTTTTGTGATTAATCACTGTTTTAATTATGTTCAATTTGTAATAATGAAATACATCCTGCATAGCAGATATTTACATTACAATTCATAACAGTAGCAAAATTACAGACATGAAGTAGCAACGAAAATAATTTTATGGTTGGGGGACACAACAACATGAGGAACTGTATTAAAGGGTCACGGCATTAGGAAGGATGAGAACCACTGTCTTAGATGAAGATAAGCTAGATGAGGTACCATCAATTGCCTGCGAGATCATGGGGAATCAGATCTTCAATTTCAAGTAAAGAATTTAGATCATGTTTCTATAAAGAATATGACCATTCCAAGAGAAAAAACTAAAAATAACTGACAGCACAGACTCTACAACGTAAAAGTTAAGTCGGATCACTCTACGGTGAAGTCATAACAGGAAAAATCCCACTCAGATTCAGAGCGTCTGACCTTTGTTCTTAAATAAGCAGTAAAGGATTACCAGAGATCTGATGGAGTTCTCAATCATAAAGACAAAACTAAAGGAAGCAAACCAGAAAGGCAAACTGGAGGAAAGGTATTATGGAAGGAAACAAAAACTCAAAAGAACTATCATTAACCTGAGAGAGAAAACAGTACAACCCTGTAAAATAGTACAGCCTGGTTTACTTTGAAAACAAAAGATCATTCAGCAGAGTAAAAAAAAAAAGAACACCTAGAAATTTAAAATATCATATTAGAAAAAAAAATTCAACAAAAGGGTTGGATGATAAAGCTGAGAAAAAAGCAAAGCAACGAAAACTAAGTGAGAAAGAATTAAAAACAAAACAACAACAAAAACCCAGCTGGCAATCTAGGGGTTTCAATATCTAAGTAATAGTTACTTCATAAAGATAATATAGGGAAAAGCAAAAAAACAAAAAAACCTCACTGCCATGGAGCCGATGCCAACTCAAAGCGACTCTAAAGCACAAGGTAGAATAACCCCTGAGATTTTCTAAGACTGTAACTTTAGAGTAGAAAGCCCTGTCTTTCTCCAGAGGAGTGGTTAGCAGACTAATACGTAACCACTATTCAACCAGGACTCCTCAATAAAGGAGGAAAGGAGAAGAAAAATGGAGAAAGTTAAGAAAGTTTGCCAGAATCAGGCAAAGTGAAAGAGCACAGCATTGTCAACCAGGCATACCACTGTGATAGGTTCTAAAACCAGAGGACAAACAGAGGAAGCCAACAGGTTACATATAAAAGCTAAATTAGAAAGTCATTAGACTTCTTGACAGCAACACTGGAGAAACAAATCAATAAACAATGCTTTCAAAATTCCAAAAAGTAACCAGATATTACTGATCAAGTGGTAGGGGAAAGGACATTTTCAGATGTCCAGAGCCTCAACATTTTATATTCCTCATGCACTTTATTAAGGTAGCTAAAGAAACCCCAGTCTGATGATGCTGATGAAATTGTAGATAAATGGCAAGTACTCCAATTTGGAGCAAATTAAGAGGCTCAAGAAATTTTTTTAAGAAACAAACTAGTAGGATAGTGATGTATCTTAAAGAGATATAGACAACTAGCAGAGTCTGAGGTAAAATTAATAATATATAGTTTTGAGGAGCCCTGGTGGTGCAGTGGTTACACGCTAAACTGCTAATCCCAAGGTCAGAAGTTCAAAACTACAAACCAATCTGCAGGAGCAAAAAACTAAGCTTTGTACTCCTATAAAGCATTCATCTTAGAAACCCACAAGGGCAGTTCCAGCCTGGCCTATAAGGTTATGATTTGGAATCAACTTGATGGTGGGGAGGTTTGGGGTTTGGTAATAGTTGAGGAACACTTTTTGATAAAAACATTAAAAATGTACAAAAAAGGAAATGTAATAGTTTTACTTTTTGGTGAACAATGAATTATATTTGCCTATCTATGATGTAACTGTGTAATATGGAGCCCTGGTGATGTAGTGGTGCTGAGTAGCTAATCTGAAGGTCAATGGTTTGAACCTATACCAAGAGGTCCAAGGCTGTTACTCCTCTAGAGATTTAGAGTCTTGGAAACCCAAAGGAGCAGTTTTGCTGCTCTGTCCTAAACGGTTGTTATGAATCGGAACTGACTCAAAGGCAGGGAGTTTTTTGTTTTGAACTACGTAATACCTCAACTTGGTTAGGCTGATCCTCAGTGGCTTGACATACACTGGGTTGGTTGGTCTCTCATAATGTAATGTAATCACTTTCATAATGTTATCCCCCAATCAGAAGAAAGGGGGTATGCAGTTACATAATCTCCTGTCAACTTGGGGAGCGGGGGAGTCTAGCCTGTCAATCAGGTTTCAGCTTGATGACCTTATTTCGGGAGGCGCAAATGCAAATAAATAGCTCTCTGGAGGCCAGATACATGCTCACTCCCTGTGAGACATTCCTGTTGACAGGCCACAAGAAGCTATGCTGATGGAGCCAGAGCCCTGAAGCTGGAGGAGCCACATGACCCTCGTCAGTGCGGAGATGCTCCCTCCTACCCCCCACCCCCACAAAAACTGGATCCACAAAACTGGATCACTGGCCTGTGATATTCCTGCATTCAGCATAATTGCAAGGCTGCATGAGTCTAAAGAGGAATTTATGGACTAGTATCGACATATGGGATAACGGACTTATGGACTTGATCTGGACTGGGCTGAGATGTTTTCTTAATGTACAAATGCTCTTTGATATAAAGTTCTCTCTTACACACAGATAAGTATCTATGAATTTGTTTCTCTAGTCAACCCAGACTAATAAAGGGGGAGTTTCTGAGTGTTGTGTGCCTCCAGAATACACAAGGATATTTTGGAAAAGCTACCTCTTTCTTGACTCTGCACTCTTCATATAGCCTACTTTCCTGATCTGAGGACCTAATGCTGCACTTACCAGCCCCCATTATTGCATTTAAAATTTATCTGAAGTAAATCTTTCCATACAAATTTACGTATATATACATCTTCTTGATACAGGCTCACCTCTAAGTCATAGTTGGGAGTGAATTAACAGATAATGCCTAAATTATGGAGAGAGGGGAACCAAGACCTAGAAATAAAAACATGCTATCTAGAATTATAAAGATAAACACCAAAAGAAAAAAAAAAAGACAAACACCAAAATAATCATCTAAAAGAGGGAAAATGGAGCCATTTTGGGTGCCACTCACTGTGTTAGCTACTTTTGGAGCCATTTCTGGAGCCACTCGCTTTGTGTTAGCCACCCTAACATAAAGCAGAATACAAGCAAAGTTGACTCAATGGCAGTTTGATTTGGTTTTTGAGTGAAGGAATGAACTAAGTCATAAAAGACTGAAGAAAACCTTGAGTTCTTCCAGGTTTTAGATACCTGATAGAAGAATCATTATCCAGAAAGAGCAAAATTTCACAGAAACTAGAGAGAAGAGCAGTGTATGCTGTTTGATCATTTATGTATAAGTATAATTTCAAAGTGTTGACTTGCAATTTGGAAAGCATATGAATATGGAAGATAAAATACACTGTGAAGATCAGACTTTTTTACAGGTAGCAATATGGGATGTTTTGGATTAGGAAAACTTTCCCAAGGAAGGAAAACTTTGAGGTGTTAATTCCATATATTCAGAAAAATTTGGACTATTATAGATTTAACACAATTCCCTATCAAAATTTCAGCAGTACTGTTTACAGAAAGTGAAAATCTAATCCGTAGCTTTACGTGGAAAAGATCCCACATTGCCAGAGCAATTTTGAAGAAAACAAAATAGAAAACTTAACACTCCCCAACTTCAGAACTTACTATATAAAGTTACAGTAATCAAAACTGCCTGGTACTGACTTAATGGTAGACACATAGACCAATGTAACAGAAGTGAGAACTCAGAAATATACCCACGAATCTGTGGATAATTGATATTTAACAAGGGTGCTAACGTTCATTCAATGAGAAAGGAATATTTATTTTCAACCAAGTGGTACTGACAAAATTGGATTTCCACATGCAGAAATATGAAGCAGGAGCCTTATCTCACACCAAACACAAAAACTAATTTAAGAAGGATCAAAGACCTAAATGTTAAAGCTAAAATGATACAGGCCTCGAAAGAAAACAAAGGCAAAGTTATGGGACCTAATTTTTTTAACAATAGACTTTAACACAACAAATGCATAAGCCAAAGACAACAAATAATTGGGACTTCATAAAAATTAAATACTTGAGTAAAAAGACAACCTACAGACTGGAAAAAATGTTCAGGAATGGCATATCCAAAAATGGTCTAATATCCACAATATACAGAGAAGCTTCAAAAAATTATCTTTTAACTCCATTTTTTCATAAGCTTTCTAAGAATCCCTCATATAATTCTTCCACTCCATCCTGTGGATTATCACCCTAGTCCTTAACACCTTAACACCTTCACCTAGGGTGATTGCAAGTTTATCTTAAGGTGGCAGGCTCTCTTCATCCAAATCCTTCAAAACTAATGCCATTAGACTAACCACCAACAAGCACCAACAACTACTATGGACTAAGTACTTAACATTCATTATGTCCTTTAACCCCTAAAATTCTATAATGCTGAACTCTTATTTCACAAACACCAAGGTCACTGAGCTAAAAGGCTGCAGAACTGGGACTTCAACCATGTCTCTTGACTCGGGTAGTGCCAACAGTGAAATACTCAGCTACTAACCAGTTTGAATCCATCCAAAGGCAATTTGAAACGATCTTGATATCTACTCCCAAAAGATCACAGACACTGAAAATCTTTTTTTTGAAATCATTTTATTGGGGGCTCGTACAACCTTATCACAATCCATATGTCCATCATTGTCAAGCACATTTGTACATTTGTTGCCATCATCATTTTCAAAATATTTTATTTCTACTCGAGCCCTTGGCATTAGCTTCTCATTTTTCCCCTCCCTCCCTAAAAGTCTTATAAAGCACAAGTGGACTTGAAACACATGGAGTTGCCAAGAATTACAATAGGCTCAATGGCAACATTTTGTTTTGTTTTGTTACTATGTCCAAATCATTGTGAACAGTAAAGGGAATATATTTTTCAATCTTATGTTCAAAAACTTTCAAGACCTACCATTGCCCATACTCACTGTCATCAAGTCAATGATAACTCATAGTGATCCTCTGTGGGTTTCCAAGATTATAATTGTTTCTAGGAGTAAATAACCCAGTCTGTCTCCTATGGAACTGCTAGTGGTTTCGAACTGCTGACCATGCAGATCACAGTCCAACTTGTAACCACTACACCACCAAGGCTCCTTTGCCCATAAACAATCTCTTTTTATTAAAAGGGTGGTGGTGGGGGGGGGGGGCACTGAAGACCCTCTATAATTTCCAACATTAAAAAGTATGCTTTATATAACCGGGCAAAATTATTCAGTTTCCCAAACACAGAACTCTGGCTTATACATCGCATGTCAGTCTAGAACAGTGGTTTTCAACCTTCCTGTCACGACCCTTTAATAGTTCTTCATGTTGTGGTGATCCCCCCCACCATAAAATTATTTTCATTGCTACTTCATAACTTCAATTTTGCTACTGTTATGTATCGGGCGACCCCTGGGAAAGGGTCGTTTGACCCCCGAAGGGGCCGTAACCCAGTTTGAGTAACCCACAGTTTGAGAACCGCTGGTCAAGAAGGAAAATGCCTCCTCACATCCTCATACATAGAAACTGGATTTGTTCTTTCAGGCCATACTTAAGCAAAGAACTTTTATGAAACCTTAATTGTTTAAATTCATAGTGAAACCCCCCAAATTTAAAAAGCAATGAAAGATAGGCATGATTTTAAAAAAAAAAAGAAAAAAAAAATAGGCATGATTTTCACTTACCCACTTTAACACTCTAACATCCTTTGGCACAAAAAGTGAAACTCTACTTTTCTCTCCCTTCACTAGGCCCCTATTAGCAGTCACTCAATTCCCAATGTAAAATTCTTTTCACTGCCTCAGTCAAGCAATACTTGTAGTTTAAGGAGACATTTCAAAATAAAGGTTAGGTTCATGCTTTCTCATTTTGCTTATACTCAGCTGGCTCCCTTTCTACCTGCGGCTGCTCCAAGCCTTTCTGCCTTTCCTTCGGAGCACTATTCTAAACAAGCCCCACCTCATGATCACCAAAAAATTTAAGTTTCCTGTGGACTAAGAAAACAGAAGTTATGCGTGAATTCTTCCAACATTTCTCCCTTTCACTGGGGAATCTGTATTTTCACCATCTGAATCTCTGTTCCTTTTATCTAAGTGTGTCCTTATTCTCCGCCCCCCCACCCCCCACAAATTAACTTCTCTACCACATTCATGATTCTATGCTCTCTATCTACCACGTTCAAGCTTTCGTTCTATTTTATGCCTTTCTCTTAACTTCAATCTTCCCTCCCAAGGCTCAAACATGTTTATTTTATTTATGTATTCCTAATCAAGCCCACTGCCATCAAGTCAATTCCAACTCATAGCAACCTTATATAAGGCTTCCAAAGCTGTAACCTTTACTGGAGTAGATGGTTTTATCTCTCTCCCACAGAATGGCTGGTGGAGTTGAACCACTGATCTTGCATCGCCACCAGGGTTCTTTACCATAAGTAAGGCTCTATTTTGGGTGCCAGGGTTCTACACAGGTCTCTGTGTCTGACAGCCTATGATCTAGTGGTCTGGCCTGACACTAAACAAAAAATTAAATAAAATGACAGCATACAAAGATAGTGCTATGAAAAATAAAGCGCGGTGGTTCCGATTTTGAGTTCTCATTAAGAAGGTAATATTTGGATCTTTAGTGACCTATATATTGCCCATCAACATTTGCAGCAGATCAAGTTTCTTGGAAGCTGTTATCCCACCAGTAGTATGTACTACTACATCATAGGGGCCTGTAGAACTGTGTGAATCTGAAATTCGCCTTGAACTACAAATCTGAAACCACTAATCTCTTTGGACATGCATTTATCAAAACTTGATAAAGAAAAAAGTTCACCCTTTATTTCAGCATGCCTTTCATTACTGAAAATACAGGGGATCAATAAAAATGCCAAAGCAGAAAATAACTGTCATGAAGGTTAACTGATGATTGAAAGTCAGGAAAGGGACAGTCCTGGAGCAAAGCAACCTAAAAGAAAACAACAACAAAAAAGAAAAAAAATGAAAAGCCCAAGCGGTAACGATTAAAGAGATGAAAAGTCCTTTGTGTCTAGAACAGAATGAACCATGTGGTACAGAGATACAAAGTGAAGTCTGAGTGGGAGGCAGAGACTAGGCCAAGTATGCTACAGAAAAGGAGTTTGGATTTTATTGGAAGTGTATCAGGAAGCTACTGGAGGATTTTAAACAGAACTCTCACCACCTTCAAACTTGAAAGATATAGAAATACCGCCAATGTCTACAGTTTGGCTAAATGTGTCTGCCTAACTAGAAATTAAAATTAGAAAGGAAAAATTAAGAGGAAAGTAAGTGTAGCTAACAAACTTAATAAACCCACACTTTCCCGTGGACACCCCCCCCATTTGATTAAATAGTTCAGAAAGTCCAATCAAGATTTCCCTTTGCCCTTGCCCACATCTTAAATGTCTAATCCAGAAAAGGCTAACTCACCTCGACAAGCGTCTTCAAAATCTTGGGTTATGTCCACCCAGTTTGTATTGTTTTTTTCCATTTTTTCTGGTATACTGAGCTCCCATCCTGAATCATCATCTTCCACAGAAGCCTTCATAACCATTATGCCTGTTAACAAGGGCCCTGGTGTCAAAGAGATGATCAAACTTTCAAGACAAAAGCACTGGCAAAGCATGTTTTTGTTTATAAAATCTTGGGTTAAAGTCTTACTAAAATAAGCAAAACTTTTCTGAGTTTGAGAATGCTACTGCCCAAAATTACCTTAATTAATGTTTGATAATGATCACCTGCTCATTTAGCAATAACCTACCACTTACCAGGGTTCATAAAAAAGCTTGCTTTTTCAGAAATGTGTGTGTGTGTGTGTGTTTTCCTGTGTGAGTGAAAAATCACACCACTGGCCTTCAAACAAAACCAACGCCTGAGCTTGCAACTTTCAACACAGGCCAAGGTAGTGAGTTCTCTCCCGCAGGCCAGGGCCCCGGGCAGCCAAATACTCGGGCCAAGGCAGCCCATTTTCTGCCTTAGGCCCGCTGGGCCACCCTCCAGAGCGAACTTCTCAGCGTGAAAAATCACTGTAAAATCCCACCTGCCGGGCCCGGGGCGGGGACGCACCTGAGGCGGGGACCCGCATCGGGTCTGCCAGGCCCGGCCCCGGCCCCACAAGGTGCGGAAGCAAGGGCAGCACTGTCGCTACGCAGGAAGGCAGGCACGCTGGGTGTCAGGTCTTCGTCCCGGGAACACCGGGGGAGGCCTAAGCCTTGGCAGGCAGCGGGCAACAGGGAGCCCGCGGCTCCTACCTGAGGCGCGCTGGGTGGGCCGGGGCCGCAGGGTGACCTGGCGTCCCCGGGGTCTGCCACACGCGTAAGGGGCTGCGGCTCTTGGAACCGGAGGAGTCCCGATGGCTCCGCGAAGGTACTCCCTACCTACTTGTTCCGTGGCCACACGGGACGCCAAGCACAGTCCTGACGGCGGAAATAACGACGCCGCCCCCTCCCCGCCCGACCGGCTACGTGCGCGCATGCGTACGCCCGGTGCGCTCGACCCCGCCCCCACTCCCTTACTCGGGGACATCTCACTTCTCGACCACACACTCTCCCTTTCCACCGACAGGCTTCGGCCGACCGCGGCTGCCTTCTCTTCTCGCGGGATTTAGATAATCTCGCGAGATCTAAAGGTATCTTCTTTCCTCACCCTCCAGCCTAGTCCTAGGTAGTGGGCGGGTTTTAGCAGGGCGTGGGCATTGGGGCTTTCAAGCCTCCAATTCTTGTGGGGCTCTTAGGGACGTGAAATGAAGGCATCGACGTAACTTGTAGACCCGATTGCACAGATGAAAGTATAGCCCGACTCCAGGCGTACTAGCAAGCTGCTGCTTCCTAATTGACTTGATTTATGTTTCCTTAACAGCACCAGGGGATTTCGTGAAGGGAAAAATGACTTTCATAGGAATCAAGCCAGCCATTTTCTTTCAGATTCGTAATCCTTTATGTTTTCTTTGAAATTCATTAATAAACTTAAGAGTGTTGCACAGATAACGTAGAAGGGTAAGAGAGGTCCCTGTACCACCACATGCCCATGGACCAAAATGTAAAAGAGAATGCGAACTCCATGGACCGTCCCCTTCTTCCCTGCCCTTCCACTTTACCAAACATGGAGTCCTTCTCCAGGGACTGGTCGCCCCTGACAACATGTCTTAAGTATGTAAGACAAAGTCTTGCCATCCTTGCTTCTAAGGAGGGAGCACTTTGGCTTTATTTCTTCAAACACAGTTCAGTTTGCCCTTTTAGCAGTCCATGGTCCTTTCACTATTCTCCAGCACCACATTCAAATGTGTTAATTCTTCTACAGCCTGCCTTATTCAGTGTCCAACTTTCCCATGCTCGTGATACAATGGACATTACCATGACTCGGGTCAGGCACACCTTAGTCCTCAAAGCAATGTCCTTGTACTTCAACATTGTAAAGAGGTCTTGTGCATCAGATTTACCTAATGCAATACATCTTTTGATCTCTTGACTTCCGAGAGCATTGATTGGGGATCCAAGTAAGACAAAATTCTTGACCTCAACTTTTTCTCCATTTATTATGATGTTAGCTATTGGTCCAGTTGTGAGGATTTTGATCGTCCTTAAACATTTTGTAATCCATACTGAAGGATTTGATTCTCACCTGCAAGTGCTTCAATTCCTCCTCACTTTTAGCAAGCAAGGTTATGTTATCTTCATGTTTGGTTGTTAATAAGTCTTCCTCCAATCCTGATACCTCATTCTTCTTCACATAATCCTGCTTCTCTGACTTCCTGAACTGGTCCTTTAATATTTCTGTTTTCTGTTTTGTATTTTTTATTTACATTTCATTTCTGGTATGAGTGAGAAAGTTCTTCAACTTCTTATATACTTTCTGTTGAATTCTTCAATTTTGCTGTCACATTTTTTTTAATTTCTGAGTGCCTTTTTTATTTTCTGATGTTTCTGACTATAATAGAATATGTCTTTTGGCTTTTCTATATGTATTCTTTCCAGCTCTCTCTGATAACATTAGTGATTTTTCTCTTCTCCCTATGTATTTTGTTTCTTTTGAGCTTTTTCTTAATTTTCCCAGTTTCTATCTTTAATATGAATGACTTTCTTCAGTCCAGTGGCTCTTGCCTTCTTATTGAAGTACAGGGCTCAGAAAATGAATATCTCTGGCTGTGTATCTATAGTAGAGATTTGTCCAAAGTCAGCTTCACATTGGAGGATGTAGCTGGGCCACTCAGTTGGTGGATCTCTGACATCATTATCTTTAGGTCTTGTTTTTTGGGCTTGTCAGATCTCTCAGAGAAGGTGTGTCATACACGAAGGCCTGAAAGTCTGGTTGTACAAACTGTGCCCTGAAAAAAAAACTACAGATGGGAAAAGATGTCATTCAGATAAACTCAGAGCCCTGAAATTCAGCAGTTCTTTTTTTTTCTTCAATCATTTTATTAGGGGCTCAGACAACTCATCACAATCCATACACACATCAATTATGTAAAGCGCATTTGTACATTCATTGCTCTCAGCAGTTCTATTTGAAGGTTATTATGTTAGTTGCCAAACATTTTGAGTGGAGGAAGAGGATGGGAACATAATTAAATGTTTACTTAATCCTTTTTCATGAAATACTCCCATCTTATCTATGCCAGTGTCCCTTTCCTGCTCAAACCCCTAGGCCCTCCTTGCAAGAGATTCTCTCCATTATCATTTCTAATGTTCTAGAGGAGTTCTCAAGTGGCTCAAATGGTTAATGCTCATGGCTGATAACTGACAAGTTGGCAGTTCAATTCTACCCAGAGCAACTTCAGAACAAAATAATAAAATCCTGGCAGTCTTCTTAAAAAAAAAAAAAAGACTAGCCATTGAAAACCCCATGGACCTCAGTTGTACTTTGATACACTTGTGATCCTCATGAGTTAGACCTGATCCCACGACAACTGTTTAAATTTTCTATAGAGCATGGAGAGGGGAGTTACAAGCCATATAGAATTGAGAGAGCTGTCAGGTGGTGGTGCTTTTAAAATAGACTCCCTGAATGTAATCTCATCCTAATACGCACCTCTGGACTTACCTGGAGCCATCCGTTTTTTAGTTATCTGAGTGGCTCCATGGTAAAAGGTAGGTGACTTCTTAGATTTTCTCTCATCCATGGTTCATAATCATAGACCTAGTAATATAGTGGTTACACGTTGGGCTGCTAACCAAAAGGTCAGCAGTTTGAAAACACCGGCAGTTCCATGAGAGAAAAACAGGACTTTTTATTCCTGTAAAGAGTTAATAGTCTTAGGAACTCACTGCCTTGTCGTAGAGGGCTCCTCTGAGTTCACATAGACTTATCCTTAGATGGCACTAAATTTGTTTGTCTTGTTTTGGTTCATAATCAACTTTCTTAGATCTACTAAGTAAGCACCCAATCTGTCTGCTTGGTAGCTTCAATAATATTGTAGCTGGTTATTCCTGGATGTACCCTCACCTACCCCCACCCACCTGCCTTCACCCATTCACTACATCCTGAGCATGTGCCTTTTCACTTGCATTTTGCAAAAGTGCCTTTATTGCAAAATATGAAGTCTGCCTGTGGGACCTGAAACAAGTCTTTTGACCTCACTAAATCCCAATGACTTTATATTTCTTACAGAGCTGTGGCAATTGTAAAATTGCAACTATAAGTCATATTCTTCTCAAATTTCTGATATCCCAATTAGTCCATACCATTAATCACACGTTCTAGAAGGCATTTTAGGTACTAAAAAAGTGAGGTTCTATGCTTCACTTTCATCACACTCAAACTCATGGCTACTTATCCCACTTTTAAACATCTTTGAGGAAAGACCTCATTATTTTCTATCATCTCTTCAAGAATATATTCCACTGACTTGAGTTTATAAAACAATTAATGATTTTAAATTAAAACACTCATGCTTCAAGTTCTATACTTTACAAGAAAGTGCCCAACATAGAATAAACAAAATCATTTATGGTTTCCTATAAAGTATCCTTTCAGACACTTGAAACTTTATTCAGTCTCTGTGATTATCAACCCTAAGATAAAACATAATCATTTTTATTCTAAGATAAATTGAACCCAAAATATAGATACCTGCATGACACATAGCTTTATAAATTTCTCTTTTCTAGACATGACCTTTTAAACACTATAAGTAATCATGTTGGCCTTTTAAAGAAGAACTATGAAATGCTACGTTAATCTGCACAATCTCAAAAATATCTAAAGTCTTTGAAGAACTCTGCTGCAGCTAAAAATGTTTGGGCAACTGAACTAAATGTAGAACACTATGAGGAGAATTTTGTTGTTTATAGAAGAGTTTATTTCCATATTTCTGTTCCAATTATTCTTAAAATATAGTTGACAGAAACAAGAGATGTATTTGCATGATATTATTAAATGTAAATATATAATGTGAAATTAAAACTAAAAACTAGGTTCATTCAGAACTGAAAGAGTTGCTGAAAAGGAATTTAAAAGGAAATTGTTTTTTTAAAAATTATTATCAAAATAATTAGAAAACAAATCAGATAAAATATAATGAGAAGGGTGTAAGAAAAAGATTACAAACTATGATTCAATATTCCCGCTCCTCCCTCCCCCCAGGAAAACAGTTTTACTTGGACTGAAAACTAGAGAATGAGAGTCAGACCTAAGATTTCACACTGAGCTAGAGCAGAGGGTCTGAAATGGTAGTCAGAGTTCATCAACCAAATGGACTCCATTTCCGAGAAGCCTGAGAAGGCTGGGAGATGTATTTGCCACTAAACCACTAAAGTATGACACCATTATTTTTTAAAAAGGTGCTATACATATTTATATAATTCCATTTCCAAGACACCACAACCACCACTATTACAGAAGAAAGTTTTGGTTTGGTTTTAATCATGCTTTGCAGATCTTAAACTTGTCTTCAGCATTTAGGTCAAAGGTCTCACCATTCAAAAATCAATTTCCTTAAAAAACTCATCAGCTGAAAAGAAAAATCTACTCAGGAGGCAAATACAGTCCATGGCAATCCTTTTCCCACTTCCCATAGCCAGTAGGCTGAGCAGCAGGGCTGTTCAGGCAGGAGGCACAAGGGTTAATTTCCCTCAGTACAACATGGCAGCTGAAGCTTAATGGGAGAGTTGAACTGCTGAGACGTGAGGGAAGGGTCCAGGCCCTGTATTCAGTCAAAGTCACTGCTGGAAGAGAAGGAAGAGGAAGAAGAATGCTTGCCTTGCTTCTGTTGTTCTTGCATCATTTTTCCCCCTCCCTCCCCTCACCCCCCTCCCTCATGAGCCCTTGATAAATTTATAAATTATTATTTTGTCATATCTTGCCCTATCCTACGTCTCCCTTCACCCACTTTTCAGTTGTCCGTCCCCCAGGAAGGAGGTCACATATAGTTCCTTGTAATCAGTTCCCTCTTTCCAACCCACTCTCCCTCTGCCCTCCCAGCATCGCCACTCATACCACTGGTCCTGTAGGGATCATCCGCCCTGGGTTCCCTGTATTTCCAATTCCTATCTGTACCAGTGTACATCCTCTGGTCTAGCCAGACTTGCTAGATAGAATTTGGATCATGACAGTGGGAGCAGGGAGGAAACATTTAGGAACTAGAGGAAAGTTGCATTCTTCATCGTTGCTACATCGCACCCTGACTGGCTTGCCTCCTCCCCGACACCCCTCTGCAAGGGGATCTCCAGGGGCCTACTAATGGGCTTTGGGTCTCCACTCCGCACTCCCCCCATCATTCACTATGGTAAGATTTTTTTGTTCTGATGATGCCTTATACCTGATCCCTTCGACACTGTGTGATTGCATAGGCTGGTGTGCTTCTTCCATGTGGGCTTTGTTGCTTCTGAGCTTGATGGCTGCTTGATTGCCTTCAAGCCTTTAAGACACCAGACACTATACTTTTTGATAGCCGGGCACCATCAGCTTTCTTCGCCACATTTGCTTATGCACCAATTTGTCTTCAGTGATCCCTTTGACACCTCGTGATCACACAGGCGGATATTTTCTTCCATGTGGGCTTTGTTGCTTCTGAGCTAGATGGCCGCTTGTTTACCTTCTTGCGTCTTTTTATGGGCTTTCTTATTTTCTTCAGAATCTTCTTGTCCATCACCATTTCTGGTCCTACCATGCCAGGAGCCAAGGGATTCAAAGGAGGCATACAAGGGGAAGGTGGTGGGTATGGAGGAGAGTAGGGGCTAAGAGGTGGGTAGAGCCTGGGGGTTGACATCCCAGATACCCTGGTTGTAGTACAAGTTGAGGGGGCCCACACGGGGGCACAGTTGAATTCTTCTGGGCAACTTCTGGAGGAGTGGGAAAGGGGACTGGAGGGCAAGCAGGGTTAGCAGGTGGTGGATGGACAGGGATGGAACCTCCAGGGTACATGGTGTTGGAGGAGGTATGGATTTGGCCCCAGCTGCCCAGAATTGGCATTCCACATTGTCATGTGGTCTCCCAAGTCTCTGAGTCCTCACAAGATGGGAGAGAGGGGCAGAGTGCATGAACTTCACAGTTCCCTTCACTCAATCTCCTCAATATTCTTTCTAGTAATACTTTAGTTTATTTTTTTGTTTGTTGTTGTTAGGGACATTCAAGATCTAGGGAAGCTATAGCTACATCAAAATAAGAAATTTAGAATGAAAAGAATCTATAAAATGAGCACTTGAATGTTGGAATAATTGTAGTTAGACTAAAGAATTTCAGAAACCTCACAACTTCCAGATTCTATAACAATTTAAGATATGAGACATGCCCTTCCAAACATAGACACAACAATTTAAACAAAGACAGGTTAAAAGGTCTGTAAGATACTTATAGCCTTGATATTCCATTATTTTGTCATCCTCACTGGAAATTAAAATAGACAAGGTAACTTTGGAGTAAAAGTTGTTTGCTCTTTAGGCAAACAGGACAGAACCACCACTTTCCAGGGTTCATGGTCCGTGGGAGAATACTGATGGCTCAGCCATGGGAGCTGACGAAGCAATGGCTGGCCTGTCTCTCCTTCTGAGATAAAACAGACACTTTGCCTATGGTTCCCTGACTAAAGCTGCAGAATGCAGCATTCTGCAAACATCAATTCCTTCATGTTCTCAGCCACATTCTCCCCTCCCATCTGTGATCAACTCAGTTGAAGTGTTACTGCTCCTTTGTATACTCTCAAATAATTGTGAACTGTTCCTTTGTGCATAAAACTGTCACGTGTTGCAGGCCGCGTGCAGGGAATGTATTTAAGCCTGCCCCTAATAAAGCACCAGGTCCTGGAGTGGCTGGCTATGCTTCAGGGACCCCCATGCTCTAACTTTGGCTCTCCCTTTTGCTTATCTATAACTTTTTTGGTTGCAGATTGTGCCCTCTCAAACCTGTTCATAATATGAGATGAGCTAGACTCAGTATTATCTTACAGGTAACTTATAAAATGCTTTATTTATTAGTTTTTGGGTATGTGTAGAATTTCCATTTCTATACATCTTTTTTGTTCTACAAATAGCAGACTGCATTTATGTTATAGAAACTTTGTCCAAACCATCTGCTGCCATTAGGGTTTCTTAGATTATCCTTTTTTTGAGAGAGAGACTGTGAATTTTACTAGAGCAGTGTTATCCTTGTCCTATAGAGAAGCTGACGGGTTTGACCACCAACCTTGGATTAGTAACCCAACACCTAATTTACAGTGTTGTTATTAGGTGCGGTTAAGTCCTACACCATTCTCATCATGGTTACTATGTTGAGCTCATTGCACCCACTGAGTTAATCCATCTTGTCAATCTTTTTTGCTGCTCTGCTACTTATCAAGCATGATATCCCTTCACAGGGACTCTTCTCTCTTGATAACAAGTTCAAATTTTGTGAGACTAAAACTCACCATTCTCCCCTCTAAGAAGCATTCTGGCTATACTTCTTCCAATACAGATCTCTTTGTTCTTTCAGCAGTCTATAGTAGTTTGAGTTTTCATCATGAGCATCATAATTTATTTATTTATTTATTTATTATTATTTTTTAATCATTTCATTGGGGACTCATACAGCTCTTATCACAATACATATATACATACATTGTGACAAGCACATTTGTACATTGTTGTCATCATCATTTTCAAAACATTTTCTATGTACTTGAACCATTGGTATCAGCTCCTCATTTTTCTCCTCCCTCCCCCACCTTCCTTCCTTCACAAACTCTTTATAATTTTTTTTTCATGTCTTACTCTGACTGATGTCTCACTTCACCCACTTTTCTGTTGTCTGTCACCCAGGCAGGGGGTTATATGTAGATCATTGTGATTGGTTCTCCCTTTCTCCCTGCACTTTCCCCTAACCCTCAAGATATTGCTACTCTCATTCGTGGTCCTGAGGGGTTTATCTGTCCTGGATTCACTGTTTGTCAAGTTCTTATCTATACACGTGTATATCCTCTGGTATAGTCAGATTTGTAAAGTAGAATTGGGATCATGATAGCGGGGGCAGCAGGGGCATAAGGGGGGTTGGGGGAGGGGAGGAAGCATTAAAGAACTAGAGGAAACTTGTCTGTTTTATCGGTGCTGTTTCATCAACCCTGATTGACTCATTTCTTCCCCGCGACCCTTCTGTAAGGGGATGTCCAATTTTCTACAGATGGGCTTTGGGTCTTGTGTTAGACAGGG
>NW_022111329.1:3612646-3613960 GCF_000313985.2 Echinops telfairi | reverse complement strand
GTTTATTGGCCAGGCTGGCACAATAAACTATCTCAGGTCTCCATCAGCATTCCCCCTCATTCACCTTGATATGATTTTTTTTCATTAAAAAAATTTATTGGGGGCCCGTACAACTTATCACATTCCACATTTACATCCATTGTGTCAAGCACTCCCATACACTTGTTTCCCTCATCATTCTCAAAACATTTGCTTTCTACTTGAGCCTCTGGTATCTTCTCCTCATTTTTGCCCCTCCCTATCCACTCCCTCCTTCCCCATGAACCCTTGATAATTTACATACTATTCTGTTATATCCTACACCGTCTGAGATCTCCCTTCACCCAAGGGAGGAGGCCATACACAGATCCCCGTAATCTGTTCCCCCCCTCTCCCTCACCTTCCCTCCACCACCACCCACCACCCCTGTTTCACAATTCTCACCACTGGTCCTGAGGGGTTCATCTGTCCTGGATTCCCCATGTCTCCGTTTCTTATCTGTACATCCTCGGATCCAGCCAGATTTGTAAGGTAGAATTTGGATCATGATAGTGGGGTAGGGGTAGGGGAGCATTTAAAAACTAGAGGAAAGTTGTATGTTTCATTGTTGCTACACTGCGCCCAGACTGGCCCATCCCCTCCCCAAAACCCCTCTGTAAGAGGATATCCAGCCGCCTACAGATGGGCCTTGGGTCCCCACTCTGTAACCCTCCCTCATTCACAGGAATGTGATGTTTGTTCTTTGATGCCTGATACCTGATCCCTTTGACACCTCATCATCACACCAACTGGTGTGCTTCTTCCATGTGGGCTTTGTTGCTTCTCAGCTGGATGGCCGCTTATTTATCCTCAAGCCTTAAGACCACAGACTCTATATCTTTTGATAGCCAGGCAACATCAGTTTTCTTCACCACATTTGCTTATGCACCCATTTTGTCTTCAGCAATCCTGCCGGGAAGTTGAGCTTGATATGATTTTTTGTTCTGGGTCTTTTATGCCTAATACCTGATCCCTTCAACACCTCATGATCACACAGCTGTGTGCTTCTTCCATGTGGGCTTTATTGCTTCTGAGCTACATGGCCACTTGTTTATCTTCAAGCCTTTAAGACTCCAGACACTATATCTCTTGATAGCCGGGCACCATCAGCTTTCCTCAACACATTTGCTATGCACCCATTTTGTCTTCAGCAATCGTGCCGGGAAGGTGAGCATCACAGAATGCCAGGTTACTATAACAAAGTGTTATTGCATGGGGAGTACTTGAGTGGAGGCCCAATATCTGTCTGCTACCTTGATACTTAACATATAAATATATGTACATAGATCTATTTCC
>NW_022111329.1:3606567-3607676 GCF_000313985.2 Echinops telfairi | reverse complement strand
GCTTTACACAATTGATGTATGTATGGATTGTGATAAAAGTTGTATGAGCCCCCAATAAAATGATTAAAAAAAATAAAGAAATCAAAACTCCTCACAATACAACCAATAGACAATATCATGAAAAACAGAGGTGATGCTAACAAGGATTTCATTTTATTTAATAAGACAATCAACACTCATAGAAGCAGCAGTTGAGAGATCCAATGAAGTGTGGCATTATGTAAATCGACTGCCTAAGAACTCTTTAGCATATGTAAAAGTAAGGATGTGTCTGACCTAAGTCATGGCATTTGCAATCATATGCAGGTGAAAGTTGGACAATGCATTCACAGAACTACAGAATAATTGGTATATCTGGATCATGGATTGGGTAAAGGATATTTTAAGTATCATGGGCTACCGGAAGTACACACAAAACTTTCCTGGAACACAGAGTGGACAATATGGCTGATCCCACCACGAGACACGCCATCCCTTGATGGCCCCAGGCTCTAAGGGGGACAACACTGGAGACTCAGTGTCGGGACTGGCCCAGACTGACCCTGAGACACTGAGGCAAACCACAAAAAGCGTGCGGCAGAGCAACCGTGGGAGCAGAGCAGAGAGCCCCCGAGGGAGTACAAAGGACAGACTCAGAAGCCAAAGCATGGTACCCCATCGGTCCTGACTGAAGGACAGACCTAGAGATAAAAAATTAGACCTTGATCTATTTACAGGTTTTTCTTCCTGCTTAAAATTTTTTCTTTTAATTAATTTATTCTTAAAAAAACAAAAACAAAAAAAACTTCCCTGGAGCAAGTACAGCCATCATACTCCTTAGCAGCAAGGATGGCAAGAGCTCAAACATAACTTCAAATGCAAGGATGCTACAGGAGCTGTCTACATCCACTGTCCACGGGGTCCCTAGGAGTTGGTGATGCCTGGAGAAACGAACAAACAACAAATCTACTGCCATCAAGTCAGTTCTGACTCATAGTGACCCTGTAGGGCAGAGTAGAACTGCCCCTGTTTCTGAGACTGTACCTCTTTATGGGAGTAGAAAGACTGGAAGGCACCTAAAAACAACAAAACAGAAGGTGTGTGTGTGTGTGTGTGTGTGTGTGTGTGTG
>NW_022111329.1:3579524-3605313 GCF_000313985.2 Echinops telfairi | reverse complement strand
CCCCTTTGCATTTTTAAGCTTACTTCAGTGGATTCATGTTGTACTTGTCCCTTTGTGTTTGGTTTACTTCACTTAGCATAATTTCCTCCAGTTCTTCCCATGCAGTGATGACCAGCACCATAATTTAAATGCATCTATTTTTCTTCAGCATTCCTTATTCAATGTCCAACTTTCGCAGACATCAGAGATTGAAAATGCCATGGTCTACATCAGATGTATCTTACTCATTAAAGTCACATCCTTTTATGGATTGTGATAAGAGTTGTACGAACCCCCAATAAAATGAAATTTTTTAAGTCACATCCTTGCTCTTCAACACTTTAAAGAGCTCTTATGCATTAGCTTTACCCAAGGCAGTATTGCATCATGTGATCTCTTGACTGCTGCTTTTATGAGTATGGATTGTGTATCCAAGCAAGATGAAATCCTTGACAACATCAATCTTATTTTTCATGATGTTATCTCTTGGTTCAGTTGTGAGGATTTTAATCTTGGCACTGGGTTATAATCCATATTTAAGGCTGCACTACTTGATCTTCACTACCAAGTGCTTTGATTCCTTCTCAATTTCAGCAAGCAAGTTTGTGTCATCTGCACATCAAAGATTGTTAATATGCCTTCCTCCTATCCTAATATCACATTCTTCTTCAAACAATCCAAATTCTCTGGTTATTTGCTCAACATGCAAATTTAATAAGTACGGTGAGAGCACACAACTCTGATACACACCTTTCTTGATTTTAAACCCCTCATTATTCCCTTGTTCTGTTTGCACAACAGTCTCTTGATTCATGTACATTGTGCATGAGCACAATGAGTGCTCTGAAATTCTCATTCTTCTTAGCATTTTCCTTAGTTAGTTATGATCCACAAAGGAAAATGCAATTATTTAATCAATAAAACACAAGTAAATATTTTTCTGATATTCCCTGATTTAAACCTAAATCTACCTGACATAAACAATTATATCCTTATTTGCACATCCTCTCCTGAATCCACCTTCAATTTCTGGCAGCTCCTTGTCAATGCATTGCTGTAACCATTACTGAATGATCTTCCACAAGGTTTTACTTGCATATGATATTAATGATATTTTTGAATAATTTCTGCATTTGTGGGATCATTTTTCTCTAGAATAGGTACAAAAATGTATTATTTCCAGTTTGTTGATCAGATAAGTGTCTTCCAAATTTCCTGGCATAGACTAAGGTGTTCTAGTGCTTCATCTTTATGTTGAAACATTTCAGTTGGTATTTCATACATTTTTTATTTTTCACTAATGCTTTTAGTGTAAGTTGGACTTCTTTCTTCAATACCATAAATTCTTGATGATAAACTATTTTTTAAAGTGGTTGAACATCAACCAGGTGCTCTAAGATGTGAATGCAACATACTGGCATGAAACATGGAACTAGTAGAGAGGTCTGAGGGGCCGGCCCCAACCCCAACTAGGTGGACAGTCACCCCTCCCCCCAGAAGAATTTACTTCGGAGGACAGCACTGAAGCTACAGCTCAGGGAGAGGAACATGTCTGATCAAAACACACGGGAGCAACTGAAGGGGGAGGAAGAGAGAGGGGAGCACATCCTGTCCACCAAACCCTGAGAATGATCTCCCTGCTCAGAGCAGCCAATGCACAGAGAGAACCATATGGCTAGCCCCACTATAAGAAACGACATTCCTCACTGATCCATAGCCCTACAGGGGACAATACTGGAGACACAGTGTGGGAATTGTGCACGATCTGACCCCACCACACTGAGACAAAACACTAAGGGCATGCAACAGAACAGCAAGGGGAGTAGAGCAACAAAAATATCAGGGAATGCCAAAAAATAGACTTTGGGGCCAGGGCATGAGACCCCATCAGTCTTGACCTGAAAATAATCCTAAAGGTCAACAAACAGACTGTGAACTATTTACAAGGGTTTCATTTTATTTTGCCATTGGTATGTTGTTGTTGTTGTTGTTGTTGCTGTTTTGTTATCTTTTGTTGCTTTGGTTTGCTCTGTCTTGTTTTTGTGCATATTATTATCTCTGCAGGTCTATCTAGATAAGATAGGGAGGATTAACTATCTGGAGGAGAAAACAATGGGACTGATGGTTCCAGGGGGGCATGGGAGAGGGGGAGGTTGAGGGAAAGGAAGTGGTGTTAACAAACCCAGGGACAAGGGAACAACAAGTGATCCATAATCAGTGGCAAGGAGGGTGTAAGAGCCCTGGTAGGGCTTGATCAAGGGCAATGTGACTGAGAGGAATTACTGAAACCCAAATGAAGGCTGAGCATGATAGTGGGACAAGAGGAAAGTAAAAAGAAATAGAGGAAAGAACTAGGAGGCAAAGGGCATTTATAGATGTCTAAATACAGATTGCTGAAGACAAATGGGTGCATAAGCAAATGTGGTGAAGAGAGCTGATGGTGCCCGACTATCAACAGATATAACGTCTGGGGTCTCAAAGACTTGAAGGTAAACAAGTGGCTATGTAGCTGAAAAGCAACAAAGCCCACATGAAGAAGCACACCAGCCTGTGTGACCACAAGGTGTCGAAGAGATCAAGTATCAGGCATCAAAGATCAAAAAATCATATCATTGTGAATGAGGGGGAGTGCAGAGTGGGGACCCAAAGCCCATTTGTGGGCCACTGGACATCCCCTTGCAGAAGGGTCATGGGGAAGAGACCTGCCAATCAGGTTACAGTGTAGCACCAATGGAACATACAATTTTCCTGTAGTTCTTAAATGCTTCCTCTGCCCACCCCCCCAGTAGCATGATCCCAATTCTACCTTATATATCTGGCTAGACCAGAAGATGTACGTTGGTGTGGATAGGAACTGGAAGCACAGGGAATCCAGGACACATGAACCCTTCAGGACCAGTAGTGAGAGTGGTGGTACCGGAAGGGTAGAGGGAAGTTAGGGTAGAAAGGGGGAACTGATTACAAGGATCTACATATAATCCCTTCCCTGGGGTGGGGGGACAACAGAAAAGTGGGTGAAGGGAGATGTCAGACAGTATAAGACATGTCAAAATAATAATAATTTATAAATTATCAAGGGTTCATGGGGGGGGGCGAGAAAAAATCATGAGCTGATAGCAAGGGCTCAAGTAGAAAGCAAATGTTTTGAGAATGATGAGGGCAACAAATGTACAAGTGTGCTTGACACAATGGATGTATGTATGGATTGTGATAAGAGTTGTATGAGCCCCCAATAAAATGATTTTTTTAATGGTTGAACATCGACTAATTCTTCTGTTTTATATAGTGACTCTGTGCGCTCCTTCATCTTCTTTTGATGCTTCCTGCACCATTCAATGTTTTGTACATAGAATCTTTTAATGTATCAACTGAGGCTTTTATTTTTCCTTAGTTCTTTCAGCTTGGTATATGTTGGGTGTGTGTTTCATTTTTAGTTTTCTAACTCTAGGACTTTGCACTTCTCATTATAATGCTTTACTTTGTCTTCTTGAGCTGCCCTTTGAAATATTCTGTACACCAACATAGGCCCCTGAAAATGGTATGATTTTTTCATTCTCTACCTGGTGCTGTCCATCTCTACCACATATGAAAAAAAAGAAAAGAAAAGAAAATTTACCTTTTTTCTATTAAGCTCATCACTGCATTCCAAACTCTACTCATTTTTTTCAGTTCTGATGTTTTTTATTGATCATGTATATAATTAATAATAATTTATTAAGCATCTTTTATTTGCCACTCTTCTAGGCAGTGGGGCTATCTCAAGACAAAGAAGAAATTACAGTGTAGGAAGAGCCTACACTGTATTATAAAAATAATTTTTTAAATTAAATCATTTTATTGGGGCTTATACAACTTTTATCACAATCCACACATCCATCCATTGTGTCAAGCACTTTTGTACATTTGTTTCCCTCATCATTCTCAGAACATTTGCTTTCTACTTGAGCCCTTGGTATCAGCTCCTCATTTTTTCCCCTCTCTCCACTACCCCCTCTCCCATGAACCCTTGATTATTTATAAATTATTATTATTTTGTCCTATCTTACACCATCCGAGGTCTCCTTTCACCCACTTCTCCACTGTCCATCCCCCTGGGAGGATGTTATATGTAGATCCTTGTAATCTGTTCCCCCTTTCTCCCTCACCTTCCCTCCAACATCCCGTAAAAATAATTTTTAAATTAGTATAAAAGTAAAGGGAGGGAGGGAGAAAGTAGGATGCACTAATTCCCCTGAATGCAATTATTGTTAACATTTGGTCTCTTTATTTCTAATTTTATATCCCCTCTGCTGGGATTTTCTGCTTTTGTCTTATTTATGTTGTTTTTGATGTGTTTTCCCTTGTTGGGGTGTGGGTGTACTGTTCAGTCAAAGGTTGAAAATGGAGGACGGCGCTGCCAGAGGAAGGCCTGGGGCAGCACAGAGGCCCCTCCTGTCAGTCCCGGGTCTTTCAGCACCAAGATGAGAGGTTGGAGACAGAGATGCGGAATAAAGATAGAATTTAGCCAGGAATGTGAAGTTGAGAAAGATTTTATTGAGGCAGGGAAAGAACTCCTGGGAGGGAAGGGAGAGCAGAAAAGGGGATGGGGGCCATCTTGACCCCCTGGGGGGTTCCAAGGCCCAATGAGTTAGGTCAGGGAAATCGCGCCTGGCAGTGAGGCAGTGGGACATATGTAGGGCTTTTTTTAACTACCACAATGATTTAACTACCACAATGATGCTTTAATTTCCAGGAGCACAGAACATGAAAAACTTTTTTTGGCCTATATGTACTTAGTATACTCAGCGATCTCTGATGGGTTAAGCACTGGACTTACTGGTAAGGGGAAGGAAGGCCTTCTGGTGCTGCAGTGTCAGGGTCTGAGTCAGGATGTGGTCTGTGAGTAAATCATCACGGAACACTATGGGAAGGGACTGTACAGACTTGACCTGGAGAGATGCGCTCCTTGGAATGCTGGAGGTAGGGACTGAACAGTCCAGCTCTGGCCTTGAGAGGCAAGGGGAAGGGGCCACACAGTCCAGCAGGTTATCTTTCGGGAGAACTGGGGGAAGCAGCTACATGGTCTGGGCCGGGCCCAAATATTTAACATACTAGATATACATTTTGCATTCTAAGTTTTTCCCTTACAAATAAATATGTGCCCATGTTACTGCATAATATTCATCCTCTTCATTTCAATAGTATATAAGATCCAAATGTTCAGGGCTTTCATGAGATTGGTACTTGAGTAAAACTGCAATCTAGCATATTGCAATCTTTATCACATATTGCATCCTTATAAATGGTAAGTGCCCAGTGGGACTTATAAAAAGTGCTTATAATACTCCCCAAATCCTCTTTTATACTTTAGTTTTCATGGTCAGACATCTGTAGTAGACTTGCAGAGACAAGAAACACAAGTTTACACTGTTACCCACTGTTCAAACCACCCTCTCCCATAGACTAACATGTTAATGATAGTGTTAGGTCGAGTTGACTGGAGAAACAAATGCAGAAACATTCATCTAAGTGTAAGGAGCTTTATATAAAGAGGCCATTATATATAAAAAACATCCAGGCCCAGTCCAACTCAAGTCCATGAATCTGATACTAGTTCCTCTCCAGACTCACAAAGCCACATGCAATGCTTCAGAATGTAGGAACATCACTGGCTAGTGGATCCAAAGTCTTGTGATCCCATGGCAGTGGGGGTGGGGTGGGAAGAGCTTCCCAGGACCCTCCTTATGAAAAGGTCACACCCACAAGGAGGCACCATCAGGCAGTGACCTGATGGACAGTTTAGACTCCATAGCTTCGCTTCCAGATCTTCAAGTTGACACACAATGATTTAACTACCACAACGATGCTTTAATTTCCAGGAGCACAGAACATGAACAACTTTTTTTGGCCTATATGCACTTAGTATACTCTTAGCGATCTCTGATGGGTTAAGCATTGGACTACTAGTTTCAAGGTCAATGGTTTAAAACCACTAGCAGTTCCATAGAAGAAAGATGAGGCCATCTGGCCTGTAATGATTTACAGTTTTGGGACCCCTAGGAAGTAGTTTTACTCTGTCTTCCTATACCATTGCTATTGTGGCATAATTGAAGGCATCAGTTGCTCCATGAGAAAAGAATGAGGATTTCTGCTTTGGTAGATTTACAGCTGAAATATCCATAGGGACAGTGTTACTCTGTCCTATAGGATCACTGTGAGTCAGAACCAACTTAATGGCAGTGAGTTTGTTTTGTGGCTTATAGGGTAGGGTGTGTCAGAAATGACTTGATGGTGGTGAGTTTGGTAGTTTTTGGTACTCTTAGCATTTCAGACAGTTGACTCCAACTCATGGCAATCCTATGTGTGTTGAACTGTGCTCACATGATTTTTAATGGCTTTATTTTCAAAAGTAGATTAGAAGGCCTTACTTCTGAGATGCCATATGATCAGCAGCTCAAAACCACCAGTAGCTCTGAGGGAGGCAGCCTGGGCTTTCTACTCTTGTAAGCAGTTACAGACTGGGAACACAGGGGTTGCAATGAATCAGCATTGACTCGATGGCAGCAAGTATTTTTGTTTTATTTTGGTTCCTAGGTTTGAGATACTTAGTTTCTTGTGCCAGTCTGGCCAATAAACACAAGTGGGATTAACTCAAGGGCCGAGAGATAAATGACTCGGTGAGCCTTGCCTTTCTTGTCTCTCGCTCTTTGAACATTGCCTTTCTTGTCTCTCGCTCGGACCAGTGTGCGGCTGCCTTGCTTGTTCTGTGCCTCAATATACAGGCTACACTACCTATGGGACGCCTAGCCTGTGGACTGTGTCGCTGTAAGTTGAGGTCCCTTTAAGACCACATGATTGGAATGTACATCTCTGGAGCGGGGGACTGACGGTTAGTGACCTGGCTGCCAGTTGGTGACCTGCCTTGCTGTTTGCTGCGTGTGCTGAGATAGCCTACCTCTCTCTCTACAGAGGACTATGTGGTGGCCCTCAAGACTCAAATGACAGTCAGTGTCTCACAACTCTCTCATGGGAGTGAGTTACACTGAGCCATTTGTACTGCTTTATAATTTAATTGTTCATTTCTTGTATTATCTATCTGTATATAATTTAACAGTTCATTTGTTGTGTTATATATCTAACTATCTTTATAAATAAATATATAAAATTATCAGCAATCTGGTTTTATCTCTCTAGAGAACCCTGTCTAACACATAGATGGACCCAACTTCCAGCATTTTGGATAGCAGCTGAGCATGTTAACCAATTGAACCACCCAGAGACTCCACTCTTAGCCCTAATTTTCTTCAAAAATAATGTGGAATTTGGAACTGTCCCAAATGGTGTGTTAGACAGGGTTCTCTAGAGAGATAAAACCAAATTGCTGATAATTTAATATATTTATTTATAAAGATAATTAGATATATAACAAGGAATGAACTGTTAAATCATATACAGTTAAATATATAATACAAGAAAGAAACAGTTAAATTATAAAGCACTACAAATGGCTCAATTCAACTCACTGCCATGAGAGAGATGTGAGAGACTAGCAGTCCTTCCAGTCCAATCTGCTGCCAGATCTTCCTCTATTTATAGAGAGAGCTAGGCTATGTCAGCACAGCAGCCAATCAGAAGGCAGGTCACCAACTGCCAGCCAGGTCACCAACTGCCAGTCCCCAGCTCCAGCGATGTCTTAAAGGGACCTCAGGCTAGGGGGTCCCACAGGTAATGTAGCTTTTAAATTGAAGCACAGGACAAGCAAGGCAGCCGCTCACTGGTCCGATGATCAAAGAGCGAGAGACAGGAAAGGCAAGACTCACTAAGGCATTTATCTCTCTGCCCTTCAGTTAATCCCACTTGTGTTTATCAGCCAGGCTGGCACAATAAACTATCTCAAATGGTAATCTGAACCATTTTTGAGCATATTAGAACTAAGTGAAAATATGTTGAATATTCCAAATTACTGCTCTACAAGTGTTTTGTTTTGTTTTTAAACAGGGGTTGTGGTGATCAGAAATGCTATTTAATCAGTTTATACAAGCAGGCCTGTAACGCTCAATTTTGCTAGTAATAAACAGAAAAATTAACAATAGGATTTCATTGGTCATCATGAAATAAAGACATGTAGCTGTCACATATACATGTTCAAGACCAAAACCTGACTGATTCAATTGGAAGAGATTCAACAAGCTACATTTAGACACTTCCAGACCCTGAATTTCTTTCATAGAAAACAAACAAACAAAAAATAATGATAAGCTAAAGGTGTCAGCTCCTTGGGGTCCCTGTCCCATACACTAGAATGGAAAGCATTGAAACAGAAGGGGCCAAATAAATCCAAAATGAGTTGTGAGATGTTCCACTACTGAGGAGCCAAATGTAGATAGTAACTAAGCCTTTTCTTTTTTTCCCCTTCCCACCCCCCACCAGCCCCAACCTACTAAGTCTTTTCATAATCAGTTTTTCTACAGTCAATCCCGACTAAGGGAAACCCTGTGTGTATCAGAGAAGAGTTGGGTTTTGTGTGTGTATGATTTGGAATATATATGGAACATTTTGTTGTGTGGTGGCTCAAAGTTTACAGAACAAATTAGTTTTCTATTTATAGAAAAGGCATAGTGGTTGTGACTGACCTTCTCTTACTTCAGAAGAGGGAAGGAGAATTAAGATCAACAGTCCAAAGCTAATTTCTATGAGCTGAGATGCCTTCATCCTCTAGCCTTTTTACCAATTCTAACACCAACCACACCTCCCTCGACACTCCCCACTTCTCTGCTGGATTCAAAGATCCTTCTGTATGGTCATGAGCACTCACAGCCAATACTCACAATTATGGGGTTTATTAGGGGAGTAACTGGTTGCAATTCAGGATCAGAAATGACACAGGATATAGTTTTTCAATCAGAATAGCTTCTTCTCAGCCATGACCACAGACATACCTTTCTCTGACCCTCACCCTCTTAGCTCTGCAGCCCCTTGGTCTCTGCCTTGCTCAGGCAAGTATTACAAAGCTCTTTTAGCTCTGCAGATCTCATCAAACCAGTAAGCCTTAGCCTGAAGTCACTTAGCTCTAGCACTATGTGTTGGCAAGCTTAGGTTTATCAAATGGGTCTGGAAGCCCACTGTGCCATCTTTTCCTGCTCTCCTGGTTCTTCTCTGCCAGTTCTCTGCATCTGCTTCTCACCACTTCAGCAAGGTGTTGCAGCTCTCTGTTTCCTGAGCCCAGGAGGTTCAGTACAGGGATCTCAGGGCAAAAGCACATGTTCTACTCCGGGATCTTCTTTCTTGATGGTAATCTTCTTTCTTTCTTTTCTTCTTCTGGGATGGCTCATTTTAAGCTGAGTGGTATGGCAAAACTGAACAATCCCCACATTAGAAATTCATACATCTTATTTGCATGATGCCATTTCCTCACAAGGATACCTGGGGAGTGCATACATCCCTGGTTTGTACACCTTGATTTTATTATTAGCGAGATATCCACATCCCCGTGTGGGCTACAGACACTTCATGCTTGTATAGTCCTCCATAGTCATTTGATGGGAATTACAAAGAAGGTGGCTAGAAAAGCCTTATTAAGTAATTATCTGTACTGTACCATTAAACAATTTATACACATTGTCTACAGTCCACACAATGTAACAGAACATTCTCCATGTGCTCCTTCTGTTCCCCATTTCCATTTATTCTTCTTTCTTGTCCTTTCCTGTCTTCGAGCTTTGTTTTTATGCAAATGCTTTCCTTTTAGTCTTGGGTGGTTGATTGTTCAGAGAAGTGCCAACTTCCCTGAGTTTATTGTTCACCTTTATGGCTCTTCAGTGTTTGACTGAAGTTAGTCCCCTGAAATGTATTCCACAAATGAATTTTTGGAAGACAATTTACTTACAAAACAAACATGGACTAATCTAGTGATGATATTTTTTCTTGTTAAATGGAGCAATTGATGTTGGATAGAATCAACTGCATCCACTCACTTATTTTATGTCACTCCACCGCAGCTGGATTGTTTTTATTTGGAAACTATCTGTGGTTTTAGAGAGATTATTTAAAATATTTCAGATTTTTCAAATAATTTTAAATGTTTCAGTCCTGGAATACCAAATATACTAGCCACATGCATCCAGATGAGATCTCCAATCCCAAATATACTATCCACATACAGAAAACTATCTAGGTGTGGCCCTCAATTAGCCTTTGATTGCAAGGGAGAGAATGACATGTTAACAACTAACTCCAATATGAGTCAGAATGAAGTAAGTGTTATAAGTGCTATAGTTTCCAAGTTCAGTGAAGTTAAAATTTTTTATACGCTTTTCTATCCTTTTTCCTTGTTAACATCCACCAAATGAATAGGGGAAGTCATGCAAATAAGGTGTATGGGACTCTAAAAAGAGGGGATTGGTCAGTTTTGCCATTCACTGGACATAAAATGAGCCATCTCAGAAGCAGGAAAGGAGAGAATACTATCACTAACAGGAAAAAAGAGTTACAAGGTGAGCATGTATGGAATCCCTCAGCAGAGAAGTGCAGCAGCACAAAGATCATGAAACAGAGCAGTGGGCTTCTCTGCCCATACAAAGAATAAAGCCGAATGTTTTTGAGCAAGAGGCTGGCTTGGACTGTGTGGTCCCCTTTGAGCATTTATCAGCACTAAAGGATACACTTGCTCAAGCAGGAAATAGGCCAAGTGGCCTCATACCTAAGAGGCCAAAGCTCGGAAGGATCAGAGAGAAATATGCCTATGTACATGACTCAGAAGATGTGCTTTAGGCAAAAATTTCTGATGCTTACTTGTAACCTGTTGGCTTATGTAACCTGTTGGCTTATGGCTTACCCCCATAATCCTGAGTCTTGTCTGTTCATTCTTTGTGGCCATTCCAACTAATTATTAAACTCAGCATGTAAGTAGAATGCAGTGGAAAGAATGGTTGTCAAAATAGGGTCAAGCAGCCTGGAGGGTAGATGTATGTCTGATCTTGGGGAGATCTAAAGTTTGGTTCTCCTTCCCTTCACTAAAGCTGGGAGAGGTCAGATGTTACACACACACCCCACTCTCCATGCCATTTCTGCACTATGGAAATGCGACAAAACAAAAATCTCAAAGATACAGAATGAATAAGGTTGTATAAGTGTTGTGTGTCATTGAGTCAAATCTGACTCATAGCAACCTTACATGACAAAATAGAATTGCTCCACAGGGTTTCTAGGTCTACTCTGTCTTATAAATCAATATGAGTTAGCAATAACTCAATGGCAGTGATTTTTTTTTTTTTTTTTGCTTTGGAGAATCTTTATGGAAGTAGGTTTCCAGGACTTTTTCTCTCACTGAATGGGTTGTGGTTTGAATCAGTGGCATTTCAGTTAGCCACTGATGGCTCAATCCTGTGCTACCACAGCACAATGTAATAGTACATAGCTGACCTTATTCTCCATCCTTCCTTGTACCCAGATTTGGTTACATGACTGAGCCCTTTGTCACCTACCCTATTGAAAATTAACACACAACCAGCTATCTGGAATGTGTGAGATGCTCGTGCTAGCGCTTTTCTTTTCGGCCTGATTCTTCTCTGTGGTTCTAGGTTGGCCACAACATATGCTGCCTTACAGACCTGCTGCTTCAGGGAGCAAGATTATTCTAGCAATTTAGGTCTTGACCAAGAATACTTCTTGCCTCACTGAGCTGGAAGCTTAAGTACTCTGATAGTTTATGTTCCAAAATGGAAACATGAATATTTTACTGTGGTACAATTTGTATTCCCTAAAATCCACTCATGTTAAAGGGTGGAGGTGGATGGCAACCACTAAGCCACTAGGGCTGGTTACACGTTGGGCTGCATGATTGTTAGTTTGAAACCACCAGCAGCTCTGAGGGAGAAAGTCCTTGGCTTCCTACTCTGTAAACAGTATCAGAAACCCACAGGGAATTGCTATGAGTCAGCATTGACTCAATGGCAACAAGTCTGGTTTCTGATATATATAGAAGCCCACAAATGCCAAAAGTTGCTGACAGTTACTAGAAGCTGACTTTCACAAGGAAGAACCTACCCTGGAGTCCCACCCTGAATTCAGATTCCTACCTTCTTGAACTGTAAGAAAACAAATTTCTATTCTACCGTGGCTTAACTTCATCATCTGCAAAGACACCTCTATCTCAGGATTATCAAATATTAAATGAGGCCATTTTCACTATACCTATGCAACCACAGAAATGAGTGAGATCCCCTCCTCAAAAATGTGGGGGCAGCAAATGAGAGGGAAAAGGGTAGGAACATTTAATACAAAAGAATGGCAGGAAGCACATATTTGGGGATGGATTTCATATTTGCTGATGTTTTTTTAAAAGGCAAAGTTGATTCTGCTAAAATATGAAACGAGACATATTTACATGACATATTTTTAGGAATGAGAAAGGCTGGTAAAGCTTCAAAAGTAGAGTAATAGTTTTATCACTATATACAATTTCAGCCTTGTGGTTTAGTAGTCCAATGCTTAGTCCATCACACGCCCAGTGCTCCTTGAGCTATTAGAGGGTGTAAAGAAATCAACAGGCTTGTGATTTAAAAGCACCAAATATTGTTTCCTGGTTTGGGAGAGCAGTTGGCATTGCACAGAAGATGCGAGCAGTGGTGGAACTATCAGTCTCATTTTTATCCTGCAGAGCAGCTGGTAGGCTTGAACCATAGACTTTGTGGTTATTAAATGAACATCTAACCCACAGCACCACCAGAGCTCCTTAACAACAACAAAAGGCAAGAGTAGTAAAAATAATAATTATTATTATTTTTAAAAACACTGCCATCCTCCCTGCCATAGGAACCCCAGACCTAGATTTTTAAATTAAATAACTAGTTCAATTTTATTAAAATTTTTATATTGTTCCAGTATAGTTTATATTTTGACTTTTGATTTCCTTAAATGAGGGGTAATTTATATTCATCTATATCAGCAGTTCTCAACCTGTGGGTCACGACCCCTTTGGGGGTCAAACGACCCTTTCACAGGGGTCGCCTAAGACCATTGGAACACACAAATATTTCACAATATATAATTCTATATTGTTTTGTGATTAATCACTATGCTTTAATTATGTTGAATTTGTAACAATGAAATATATCCTGCATATCAGATATTTACATTATGATTCATAACAGTAGCAAAATTACAGTTATGAAGTAGCAATGAAAATAATTTTATGGTTGGGGGTCACCACGATATGAGGAACTGTATTAAAGGGTTGCAGCATTAGGAAGGTTGAGAACCACTGACCATTCTATATGCACTAATATAGCTTATAGTGTGATGAATTTTGACAAATGTATATTATCCTACATACAGCTCATATCCTTATCCTAGTAGATGACATTTTCCATCATTGCTTATGCCCTGTCCCAATCAACTTAACTCTCAAATAACCTCTGCTCTGATTTCTAGCAAAATAGATTATATTTCCATTTACTATAAGTTCATGTAAGAGGAATCACATAATGTTATTCAACATCCTCTTAATATTTAATTAAAATTTTTTAAGGATGAATGGCAAAATGTTGTTGTTGCTCAGTGTCGGAGTGGGCAGGTAGTATATATTGTATACCATATATATTCCATAGTGTATCTTGTAACCATAGATGAGTTTTCAGAAAATCCTCCTATATAGCAAAGTACAGGGAGATGGAGTGGAAACTTGATGCAGATATGAGAACGTAGGAAGTATTTTAAGATGCTAGAAATAAAAATATGCTTAGAAGCTGGTGGGAATTGCCCAGCATTGAGACTCACTGACAATCAGGAGTAAGGAGAGAGAAAAGCCTGGGAGAGATTCATGGGAGTCAACAGGCGTGGGAGCAAGAGTACAAGAGAATAGTAACATCTACTTTTTCCATGTGTAATGTAACAAAAGTAAGACAAAAATGTGTGTGCATATGTAGATAATAATATAGATTTGGTGACAGAAGGATGGATGCTTTTGAAATGGTTGATTTCATTTTCTCAAAGATGTATAAAATGAATTTATCAACAAGGCAAATAGGGCATAAGAGGTTTGAGAATGGCAATGTGTTATAAATTATAGAATTATCTGAAAGGAAAGTATCAAATAACATTGGGTTGCCTGGAAAAAGAGCTAGCCTTTATGATAGGCTCTGTCTTCTCCCAGCTTCTAAAGGGATTGACGATTTTTTAAACTACCTCTACCCACTGTGCCCCATGAATAGAGAGGTTAAAAATTTCCCCAAGCTCTAAGTGTTGAAGATCTGACTTCATGAGTAGTTTTCTGCTCAGTTAATGCTGACGTTCATTGCTAAGATCTTGGTCAGTTTTTCACGCTGTAACAACAGTTGTACTCATGCGTGCCCTAGGAAAAAGAAGGCCAATAGGGAGGCTGGCTCCCTCTGCTGACACACAGACCGGCTTTGAGTTCAGCAGTGTTTGTCCCCTCCAGGCCTCAAAAAGGCATTCAGGAATGTCCCTTTCTGACCCTTAACCTGTAATTTTCTTCAAAAACCTGTTCTTTAACTCATACCATGTGATTTTGGGGAATTCAGTCTTTTCTCACCTTATGCAGCATTAAACAAACAGTAGACTTCTTGCGAATGCCCATTGGAGTGTATGTGTACTCACAAATTTAACGTGAAAGCCTGTAGTGTGATTTTCTCCATTAACTGTCATTTCCCAGGAGCATACACAGACAAAGCAAGCAGTTAGTGTTTTTCAGAATTTTAATTTGGCAGGAAACTATGAGAATGTGAAAGAGGGAGAAATAGTGTGTTTGCAAGAGACTATTTCTCATAATGAAGCAGAGAATGTTTACAAAGGAGAGCTTCTTGTTTTGTTCATGTGAAATGAACTTATATGTCACTAGAGAATCCAAGTCCGTTTCTGTTTTATTTCCCCTCCTTTTATAGTCACTCAGACCGATGTTTAGATCTGAGGGGTTGGGAATCTGAAGGGTTTTTTTTAAGACTCTGAGCCTTCACACACGCTCTTAAAAAAACAAATCAAAAAACTTTACTTAGGTTTTTAAAGAAAAACCTATTTTCATTAGTTGTACAGCCCATTTCATCAAATCAAATTGTTGTTAAAAAAAAAAAATTGTTGTTGTTAGGTGTTAGTTCTGACCCCTCGTGACAGTATGCACAACAAAAGGAAATACTGCCTAATCCTGCTTCATCCTCACAATTGTTCCTATGCTTGAGCCCATTGTTACAGACACTGTGTCAGTCCATCTCCTTGAGGGCCTTCCTCTTTTTCTTTCCTCCTCTACACTACCAAGCATGAGGTCCTTCTCCAGGAACTGGTCTTTCCTGAAAACACATCCAAAGTAGGTGAGATGAAGTCTTGCCATGCTTGCTTTAAGGAATACTCTGGCAGTACTTCTTCCAAGACAGATTGGTTTGTCCTTTTGGCAGATCATGGTAGTTTCAATAATCTTTACCAGCACCACAATTCAAATGCATTGGTTTTTCTTTGGTCTTTCATATTCAATTTCTAACTTTCCCATGCCTATGAGATGATTGAAAATATCATGGCTTGGGTCAGGTGCACCTTAGTCCTTAAAGTAACATCCTGGCTTTTCAACATTCTAAAGAGGTTTTATGGAGCAGATTTACCCAATGCAATGCATCCTTTGATCTCCTGACTGCTGCTTCCCAAAGCATCAAGTGTGGATCCAAGCAAGACAAAATCCTTGGCAACTTCTATCTGTTCTCTCTATTGATCATGATATTACCTATTGGTCCAGTTTTGAGGATTCTGGTGGCTATCAAATTAGTGTAATTTGATTACAAGTCAAATTAGTAATCCAAAACAAACAAAAAACCAAATTCACTCCATAGGGTCAATCCCAACTCATAGCCACCTAATATGACAGTATGGAACTGCTCCTGTAAGTTTTTGAGACTGTAATTCTTCAAAAGAGTAGAAAGCTCTATCTTTATTTTCATCTCATTAAACTCCCTATAAATGTGGTGTTTCCCCCCTTCTCCTTTCATAATTTCCTGCCCCTCTCCTTTCCCCTCCCCCCAACCCTGGCCTCCTTTTCGTCTTCAAAACCTTATCCTTTGGTATGAAAATCACTCTTTTCCCTCTGTTTTTTCTTATAATAATGGTGTCATTAAATATTTATCTTAGAAATAGAGGAAAGAACTAGGAGGTAAAAGCTATAGAGAGAGGTATAAATATAGACATGTATATATGTAAATATATTAATATATAAAGATAGGGGTATTGGGCTATGTATATATATTTATAGGGTAAAACAAGAAAGTAGCAGATGGACTTGGGGCCTCTACTAAAGTCTTCTTTTAACAGAAGAACACTTTGTCCTAATAATGTGACACTGTGTGATACTCACTTTCCCAAAATGATCACTGAAGACAAAATGGGTGCATAAGCAACTGTGGTGAAGAAGATTGATGGTGCCTGGCTATTCAAAAATATAGCATCTGGGGTCTTGAAGTTAAATAAGTGGTCATCTGAGAAATACAATCTTCCTCTAGTTCCTAAAGGTTTCCTCCCCGCTCCCACTACCATGACTCGAATTCTATCTTGCAAAACTGGCTAGACCAGAGGAGTTACACTGGTACAGATAGGAACTGAAAATACAGGGAATCCAGGACGGATGAGCCCTATAGGACCAGTGGTGTGAGTGGCAAAACAGGGAGGGTAAAGGGAGAATGGGTAGGAAAGAGGGAACCGATTACATGGAACTGTGTGTGACCTCCTCCCTGGGGGACAGACAACCAAAAAGTGGATGAAGGGAGACGTCGGACAGGGCAAGATATGACAAAATACCAATTTATAAACTATCAAGGGCTCATGCGGGAGGGGGGAGCGGGGAGGGAGGGGAAAAATGAGGACCTAATGTCGGGGGTTTAAATGGAGAGAAAATGTTTTGAGAAACGATGTACAAATGCGCTTTACACAATTGATGTGTGTATGGATTGGGATAACAGTTGTATGAGCCCCTAATCAAATGTTAAAAAAGAAAAAGAAAAAAATAAAATAAATAAGTGGTCATCTAGAAGGGCCATGGTCCACATGGAAGAAGCACACCAGCCTGTATGATCATGAGAAGTTGATGGGATCAGGTATCAGAAGAGCAAAAACAAATAATCATATCCTTGTGAAGGAGGGGGTCAAAGTGGAGACTCAAAGTCCATCTGTTGATAATTGGAAACTCCCTCACAGAAGGGGTACAAAGAAGGGACAACTCACCCAGGGTGCAGTGTAGCACCGACAAAACACACAACAGTCCTCTAGTTCTTTAATACTTCTTCCCCCTACTATCATGGTCCCAGTTGAACCTCACAAGTCTTGCTAGACCGGCATATGTACACTGGTAGAGATAAGAGCATGGAATCAACACATGGAATCCAGGATAGATAAAACCCTCAGAGACAGTAAAGGGAGTAATGATTCCATATGAGTACAGAAAGGGGTGGGAGGAGGGAGGTAAGGGGGAACTTATAGCAATGATAGATGTATAACCCCTCTTGAGGGGGACAAATAACAGAACTGGGGGTGAAAGGATACATCAGATGATGTAAGATATGAAATATATATATATGCAATTTATTAAGGGTTCATTAGGGTGGTGAAATGGGGGAGGGAGAGAATAAAGAGGAGCTGATATCAAGGGTCTAAAGTAGAAAGAAAATATTTTGAAAATGACGATGGCAGCATCTGTACAAGTTTGCTTGATGTAATTGATTTATGGATTGTTATGATATATGTAAGAGCCCCCAATAAAAATATCAATTTAAAAATACTTATATTTATAAGATTAACTGACTCTGCCAAGCATAATGTTCTTTAGTTTTGTCCATGTTTTGCATGGACAAATTAATTATAGTTGTAACTGTTTTTTTGAAGCATAATATTCCAGTATGTGAATGTACTAGAATTTATTTATCCATTCCTCTATAGCTGGAGTTGTTGGTTATTTCCATCTTTTTGATATTATGGAAATTGATGCAAAAAACATAAGTGTGCATATGTCTCTTCATGTTGTGTCTTTTTTTCCTGTAGGGTATATACCTAGTAGAGGGAGTACAGGATCATATGGTAATTGTATATGCATTTGTTTAAGAAAGTGCCAGACTGATTTCTAGAGTGGTTATGTAATTCTTCAGGCCCACCAACAATGCATGAGTGTTCCAATCTTTCCATATCCTCTCTGACATTTATTATATTATGTTTGATTTTTTAAAGTTTTGCTACGTGTGTCAGTGTGAGGTAGTATCTAATTGTCATTTTCTTTTGCATTTCTCTTATTGCAAATGAATGCGAACAACTCTTTTTGGTTGAGAAAGGGAGTGGACTAAAAACAAGTAGTAGGTGAACATTGAAGGGAAATGGGGCCAGAGTCAGTGGATTAGATTTCCCATTTTAATAGAAAAATGGCTCCAAAAGCAAAGCCATTGCCGTTGAGTCAATTCTATCTCATGGTGACCCCATGTGTATTCCTTAAGGTTTCACATAGCTGATTCTTGGAAGTAGATCACCAAGGTTTTCTTCTGACTTACATTTTGGTGAACTCAGACCTTCATCCTGTTGGTTTGTAGTTGGCTGCTTAACTCTTTGCACTACCCAGCAATGTCAGAAGAATGGTATTGGGAGTGGGTTATTAGAACAAGGTGGAAAGAGAAGATATTTGTCTGTGTGGTACATGAAATAGGCAATTGAAGATGAAGGACATATTGATGATGACATTATGTAGAAATTATGTAACCATTAGAGTAAGGAGTCCATGCCCTGACTGAAGACGAGCAGTTACATATAGCTGTTGGTTTCAAACAGAGGCCCAAAGGATTATCTTCTGGTGGTCTTTTGGCAGTTCTGGAACTTCAGCCAAGAATGACCATTTCCTTTGGAAGAAACATCCCCCAGTTCTCCCTTCAGATGGGAGAGTCTTGGGAATGATCCAAATAATGGGTTCTGACGCTGAGGCACAAAGATTGCTAAATGTGAGGCAATCGAACAGAGTCATTTTCTTTCTTCTGTCTTGTTGCCTTCATAAATGCATATTATGAGTTAATTCCATGAATTAAGTTGTGGTGAATGAATTTAGAAAGAAGTATTTGTATTTCTTTTACTAGAAAAATAATTTTTCAAAAAGAGTAAGGAGTCAAGTTGAGGGTAGAGAAACAAAACTTGTAAATGTTGAGGTCAGGATGTGAGAAGACAAGATGATCAATGATTATGTCATGCATATGGATACCAATTTCATAATAATAATATCCTATAGAGTGGAGATGAATATATTAAATCTGATGTAAAAGAACTTACGGGATAGGATGATGAATGACATTGGCATTGAAATAAGAAAGCAAGAATGAAGCTGAGAAAGTTAGCCAGGGCAGGGTTTTAAAAGAGCTAAGATTATTGATTTCCTTTAGCAAAGGGAGCAGGAGAAATAGTTTGGAAGAGGTATTGAACAACTAGAGATCATTTAAATAGCACCTCAACCCTGAGGCATAAGGGTTAAAACTTTCCGCTAATAGGTCTTCAGGTGAAGTGGCCAAGCAGCGAGTATGGAGTGAAGATCATGTCCACATGAATGGTGAGCCAGCATTGCCTGTCATTGTCCAATGTTAGTGTTAAAGATTAGGAGCATAGCTTCCTGTAGGAATAATTCACATTCTCCAATATCAGCTTTACCAGTAATAAAAGGTAAGTTTTTGCCCTTTGTCTGTCTTACCAAAGCAGTTGTTGACCTGTTTCTCCATTGATTCAGGTCTCTGGAGGGGACAGGGAGTGCTATTACTCACTCACTCACTCACTTATTCATTCACTGCTGTCAACTAATTCTGACTCATAAGTGACCTGATACAATAGAGGATAATTGAGTTTGCAGTGCTGTAAATCTTTATAGGAACAGAAAACTTCATCTTGCTACCTCATAATGCCCAATGGGGTTGAATTGCTGACCTTACAATTAGTAGCTCACTGTGTTATCCACTATGCTACTAGAGTCCTACTGTTTATTAAAGGAATCTAAAGTAATAAATTGTTTTTGCTGATATTTGGTCTCATTTTTCTCTGCTCAACAGTACACTATCCTTAAAGGAGTTTGGGTTTCATTAAGATTATCTATAGCAATTTCTGTGGTTGACTGGGGAGAGCGATGGTATATACCACAGCTATGAAAGTAACCATAAATCATGAATCACTGCATGGGAATAGGAATGGTTGTACTTGACATTGATGATATCAAACTCTGATGATATAAATTCTGATGACCTTCATGTTGAAAACCACATTTTCAAATCCTGCTGCCTTGGTTTGAATTCTTCCTCTGAAATTTATGGCCTGAGAAAAGCATTTAATATTTTGATGTCTTTATTTATTTGAAACTCAAGATGATGTCAGGGCTTTGGTGAGGAAGAAGTAAGATAAAATACTTAGTACATGGTAGCTAATAAAATCAATTCTTGGTATTTTAAGGCATTCAATAAATAGCACCCTCTTTTCTGTCTAAATTATGCATCATTTAAAAATGAGATGATAACATTTCTGCAAATGAAACACTACAATAAGGCCTGAGACTTCTTGTTGCCCCTTCACACCCAGTGGCTCCAGCCCACTGTAGATAATACCACCTGGCAGATCAGCATTAAAGATGGATCCATTTCAGCTAAGAGAGTAGAGAACATGGGTCTCCCACATGTGCAAGAGGATGGCTACAATGCTGAACACTGCCAATCTTACCACCCTCTGCCTTTAAGTTTGCTGAGACAAGCTACTTCCCAGGGCTTATGTCTGCCTTACTTCCTGAGTCCAAGGAGATAGCCCATGTCAGATGACTTGGGCTCCTACTTGCAGGGACTGAGGCCCTAGTCTTCCTCTGTACTCATACCTCTGCCTCCCTTACTGAGTCCAGGAGTCCAGGAACTCCAAACTGTAGTAGGGCCTGTTACAGTCTAGAGAAGCCTCTTCTTGTGTTGTGATTGACCCCAGAACCCCATTCATGAACAGAGGGCACCTGCTCCTTCCTGGATGTAAACTCAACTCACAAATCTGATGTCTGATGTCAGTGATGGAAATATTTTTAAAACATGATTGGGCAATTTGCCTAGAAGAATCATCTTCACAGTCTAAGTTTGATGATGTTGGTTAGGGTGGGTTTGTCTAGACACAAATCCAGTGACACTCATATATGTATAAAAAAGAGCTTTTCCTCAAGAAGTAATTTCATATCAAGAAGGCAACCCAACCTAGTCCAACTCAAGTCCGTAAATCCAGTGCAAACTGGGGACATCTTCAGACTCACATAGCTGCAGGCTGAAGACACAGAAAGGTGTTGCAGGAATCAGGGAGATCATAGGCTGGTGAGTGCTAAGTCTCATGGGTCCAAAGTTGGTGGAAACATAGCAGGGCTCTGACAGATCTCCAGGTCAGGGGGCCTACAAGGCACCACCCCTGGAGACAGGCAGAATCCCAGCAAGCAGGAAGACAAAGGGGCAGAGAGAGGGGGAAGTTTTCCATTTCTCCTTATAAGAAGGCCACATGTCCCAGGAGGTATTTTCAGGGTGTAACCCAAGTGACAGGCTGGATTCCACCCCTCCATAAATGTAAATTGACACAAAATCATCCAACTACCACACCTCTAAATGCACTTCAAGTCTATTTGGTCAAATTTCACTACAAATAAGATGTGTCACAGCTGTGAACCACAAACCGTTTAGATGACTACCAGAAAGAAAAGGTCATTATATCTCTGTTCATCCCCCTAGTGTGAAATGATAATTCTTGTGATGTTGGAATGAATTTAAAATGTTGGGAAAATGGGACAGAAAAAAAAAGCACCTGAGTTACTGATAAATCCAAGTTAGGGAAATTAGTGTATTTTGAGAGTGGCGGGGACTTGATATCCTTACTTCATTGGTAATTAAAATATATCTGTGTTGGTCTGGGTAGACTAGAGAAACAAATCCATGGACACACATATGTGTATAAGAAAAAGATTTATATACAAGAGCAATTGAACATTGAGAAAACATCCCAATCCAGTCCAGTCCAAGGCCATAAGTCCGATATTAGCCCATATGTTCGATACCAATCCATAAAGTCCTCTTCAGACTCACGAAACACATGCAATGAAGCCAAATGCAGGTCAATCACAAGCCAATCAAAAGCAAAGTCCTTGGGTCCAGTGGCGTTATACACATCTCAGAGCCGGCAGGGGTCTCTCTGTGGCTTCTCTGGCTTCCGAGGTTTGGTTGCATCCATGTGGCTTGTCTTCTGCAATGTCTCCCAGGGAGTAGCAGAGAGACAGAAGTGTCTCTCACCTCGAAGGAGGAAGTACTAGATTTCCCAGAATTCTCAGGAGAAGGCCATGCCCACACAAATGCCTCATTGGCTATGATCCAATTGACAGACTAGACTCCAGCCCTTCACTCATAATACTTTCAAATAGACAATTATATAATTACCACAATATCCCTGAACTAGTATTATTGACTTCATCTCAGTGAAGTTGTGAAGAGTTGGCATTAACTCACTGATAATTGGTTAAGTGGCTTGTCTAGTCAAAGGAGCCTTTAGCACTGGGATACTAACCAAAAGCTTGGCAGTTTGAGCCCTTGAGATGGGTACGACGCCACAGTTTGAGCTAGAATTGATCCAGGATGTCTTTAAACTGAGAGAAGGAGTTTTATTCATATTGGAGTTTAGGTTTTTAGACAGGCCCTGTTTGGTTAATGAATGAACTGTGCATTCTTTGTAGGGAAAATACACAAATGTAGCTGTCAGCAGGACAGCTGCTCGTGTTTTCAAACTGCTGAGCATGCGGATCACAGCCCAACTCATAACCAGTACACCACCAGGATCCTTTGTCCCCAACTATATCTTTCTAAATACTTTGAAGGGCTTTATGGGTGGGTGGATCTGATGGGAATGAACTTTTAGGACAGAGAGGAAGGAACATATTTTCAAGGAAGACTGGAGAGAAGTAGCTCCATTCCTAACTAAGGATGGTATATCATCCCACCCAGATTGGGTCTTCTTGTAGCTTGAGGTAACAGGAACGAAATCATGAAAAGGTCTGGTTTTACTGTCTTAAGGCTGGACCAAGTTCTGGGGAAGGGAGAGCTGAGTGTGAAACAGGGGTAGCCTCAGCACGAAAATGTTGAAGGCACTGCCTTTGAGGCGGACAGATTGTGTGTCCCTGGGTGTAATTTATTGAGTGAAGGAATTCTTGTTTGAGTCCCCAGCTCTCTGTCACACACCTCTTTCTATGCCATTAATAAGCTTTAAGTGATGAGGCAATTTGACTTGGATCCCATTCAACAAAAGATGGAGCCAAGAAGCTTGCCAAATGAGGTGAAGTTAGTGGGTTGCATGTGATTGGCATTCTGAAGTGGACACAAGGGGCCAGAGTTCATAGTATTCTGAAGGTCAAGTGTAACACTTGCATTGAAAAGTTTATGCCTGGTATATCTGAAATATTAAAAATGACCAATGAAGATAATTCTCCTGAAGATTACAGGATGGCAGAGAATAATTTTGGCAGGTAGAAGTACAAATTCCCCTACTTAAGGGGATTCAAATTTTAATGTTAATATTAGACTTTTAAAGCAGTTAAAGAAAACAAAGATTTGTCTGGAATTTTGAAAGAGAAATTCATGATCCTAATTATGTAAATCATTTCGGTCCTTCTTTTCTGTGATCTTGATTAGTTAAAGCAAGGTTAAAATAATTTACAATAAACGAAATTTCTCAAGCTCTCTCTGAAAAAAGCAAAGACTTTTGTCCTCTGTTTTCAACATATTAGTATAACCTTAACAAACTGATCAAAATCTTACCACTAACAGGACAAACCAACATCACATGCATCCTGGTAAGTGCTGAGAAGAAGAACAATATATGTTAAAAAATGATAAAGCATCAGACAAATGGAAAGCAAAGGGATTCTACCAAAATACCTGTACTCTTGAAAAGTATCAAAATCATGACTGGGAGACTCAGGAATTATTCCATATTAACAGAAAGAGAAAGATAGCTAGATGGACAATGGATTTGCTCCCGGGTCTTGGAGCCAGGGAGAAAGAACTATGAAGCCTATCATTAGGACACCTGTGAAAATTTGAATATGGACTTTGGATTGAATAGTATTTTGAATTAATACTAGTTTTCTTGCTTTTGATCACTGTGTTATGATTATATAAGACACTGTCCTTGTTCTTAAGGAATGGACACTGGAACTCATTCTCCAATGATTCAGAGGAAAAATATGTGTGTGTCTGTGAGAGGTGGAAGAGAGAGATGAAGCAAATGGAACAAAAACAGAAACAATTTAAGGATCACAGGAGTTTTTCAACTTTGAAATGATATCAGAACAAAAGGTTGCAAGGTGAATTGCTATTATTTTTGACTCTGGAATCGACTCCCATTCATGCCAACCCCATATGTGTCAGAGTAGAACTCTACTCCACAGGGTTTCCAATGCCTTACTTTTTTTTAGAAGTAGGTCATCAGACCTTTTTCTCAGGCATCTCTGGGTGAACACAAACCACCATCCTTTCAGTTAGCAGTTGAGCATGTAGTAAGATTTTCTTAAAATGCTGTCTTGACCCAGTATTGAAGCCCTATTTATCCAACTATTGGTTCTCCTGCTTAAGCAGTTAATTTAGTCCACTCTCCATTCACTCCATTATGTGGTTCTCTTTAAAGATCCATCCTAAGTGCCCTTAGGTCAATTACCTGACAACTAGGGATTACCCAGATGATCACTGAGCCTGCAGAATTTTCAGAATGTTCAATCCTCGGAAATCTTGAGTAACTAACTCTACCTTGCTTGCCATACATAAGCCATTTCCTACAATTCCAGCCACAATTTAAAATATATAACTGAGGAAGTGCTGCCTCCTCAAAGCCGAATGGACCTTAATGAGGAAGAGGGAGCAAAGCTTTCAGGATCTTCATTGGCTGATGGGGCATGACTTAAAATCAAGAGGAATATCTACTAACACCCAGTAATAATCTGAAATGTATGAAATACAAAGCTAGGAACATTGGAAGTTGTAAAAAAATAAAATGGAATGCAAAAAAATAATAAAATGGAATGCATTAAGATAAATAGCCTAGGCACAAATGTGCTAAAAGTGACTGGTTTTACCATTATGAATTTGATAATTGTGTTAGTCTCAGTAGACTAGAGAAACAAATTTACAGACACTCACAAATGTATAAAAAAGAGCTTTATATATAAGTGCAATTGGATATTGAGAAAACATCCCAGCCCAGTTCAGATCAAGTCCATAAGTCCAATATTAGCCCATATGTCATATACCAATAAACAAAGTCCTCTTCAGACTCACGAAACATATGCAATGGTGCCAAATGCAGGAAGATCAGAGGCCAGTGGTGTAGGGAGTCTTGTGGATCCAGTGGTGTTGTAAACATCTCAGCACTGGTATGGGTCTCCGTGTGGCTTCTCCAGCTCAGGGCACTAGCATAGTTCCATGTGTCTTGCCAGCTGCAATGTCTCTCAGGGAGTGAGCAGAGAGAGAGTCTCTCCCAAATCCAAAGAGGAATACTGGATTTCTCAGAATCCTCAGGAGAAGGCTATGCCCACACAGAGGCTGCATTGGCAATGACCTGATTGACAGGTTAGACTACCCCTTCATTCTTAATCCTCTCAAATTGACAAACAATTATATAACTACCCCAATAATCATGGTTTATTATGCCTGGATTGACAAATTAAAAAGGAATGGTGTGTTAGACAGGGTTCTCTAGGAGAGATAAAACCAAATTGCTGATAATTTAATATATTTATTTATAAAGATAATTAGATATATAACAAGAAATGAACTGTTAAATCATATACAGA
>NW_022111329.1:3576712-3578172 GCF_000313985.2 Echinops telfairi | reverse complement strand
AGCCCCGCAAGTTGTTGCCACCTAGTTGGTGCCGTAATTGTGCCTTTTGTAGCCCATTCCATCGCTCTATCAAGCCAGCAGCTTCAGGATGATGAGGAACATGATACGACCAGTGGATTCCATGGGTATGGGCCCATTTCCGCACTGCATTTGCTATGAAGTGAGTTCCTTGATCTGAAGCAATGCTATGTGGGATGCTATGCCAGTGGATGAGGCATTCTGTAAGTCCACGAATAGTAGTTTTAGTAGAAGCATCATGTGCAGGGAAGGCAAATCCATATCCAGAGTAAGTGTCTATTCCAGTAAGAACAAAACGCTGTCCCCTCCATAATGGAAGTGGTCCTATGTAATCAACCTGGCACCAAGTTGCTGGTTGATCTCCCAGAGTTATGGTCCCATATCTTGGACTTAATGTTGTTTTCTGCTGCTGGCAAATAGGGCACTCAGCAGTGGCAGTGGCCAAGTCAGCCTTGGTGAGTGGAAGTCCATGTTGCTGTGCCCATGCATAACCTCCATTCCTGCCACCGTGTCCACTTTGTTCATGTGCCCATTGGGCGATAACAGGAGTGGCAGAGGAAAGAGGAGGACCAGTCTCCATAGCGCGTGTCATCTTATCCACTTGATTATTAAAGTCCTCCTCGTCACAGGAAATCATTCGGTGAGCGTTTACATGAGATACAATTACCTTTACTTTCTTGGCCCATTCAGAGAAGTCTATCCACATACCTCTTCCCCACACCTCCTTGTCACCAATTTTCCAATCATGGTCCTTCCAATTGCCTGACCATCCAGCCAAGCCATTAGCCACAGCCCATAAATCAGTATACAGTCTCACATCTGGCCATTTTTCCTTATATGCAAACTGAACAGCCAGGTGCACCACTCGAAGTTCTGCCCATTGGGAAGATTTCCCTTCACCACTGTCCTTTAGGGAAATCCCAGAAAGGGGCTGTAGTGCTGCTGCTGTCCACTTATAAGTGGCACCTGCATATCATGCAGAGCCATCCGTAAACCAAGCATGACTTTTTTGGTCTTCAGTGAAAGAGGAGGCCATTGGTGCAGACTGGGAGAAAGGAGGTAATGTGACAGGAGTGGAGACCATGGGCATTTGGGCCACTTCTTTATGCAGCTTACTTGTCCCTTCAGGTCCTGCTTTAGCCCGATCTCGTATATACCACTTCCATTTAACAATGGAGTGTTGCTGCGCACGTCCAACTTTATGATTCCGTGGGTCAGACAATACCCAGTTCATGATAGGTAGTTCAGGCCTCATGTTGACTTGGTGGCCCAGGCGTTCAGTCTCCATGAAGGCCCAGTAACAGGCCAACAGCTATTTTTCAAAGGGGGAGTAGTTGTCTGCAGAGGATGGTAAGACTTTACTCCAAAATCCCAATGGTCTACGCTGTGATTCACCAATAGGGGTCTGCCAAAGACTCCATACTGCATCTTTATATACAACT
>NW_022111329.1:3548184-3574770 GCF_000313985.2 Echinops telfairi | reverse complement strand
TTAACCTCTCTCGCAGAGACATTGAAAGAAGAGTCTGTGCTTAGGGGTCCCATATCCAGAAACTCAGACCAGTCTAATATTATATTTCATGCACCAACAAGGAAGACCAGTCAATATGACTATTACTCAAATTTACACACCAACCACTAAAGCCAATGATGAAAAAATTGAAGAATTCTACCAACTTTTTGAGTTTGCCATTGATCAAACGAGCAATCAAGTTGCACTGATAATTACTAATGATTGATCAATCTTAAGATCTTGTAAATGGGCATCTAAAATTCAACTATTGGTTTCTAAGGGAGACTTTGTAGAACAAAGAAAAATGAACAAACAAAAAACAAATTCACTGCCATTGAGTTGATGTCACCTCATAGTCACTCTGTAGGTCTGGGTAGAAATGCTCCTGAGGGTTTCAGAGACTGTAACTCTTTACAAAGAAGGACGAAAATCACAGGTAGAAAACAATTAGTCAAAAAGAATTAATTGACCACTCAAATCTCAGCCTCCATGACCCTGAGACCAGAAGAATGAGATGGTATCCAGCTACTGCTATGGATTGTTTTGAAATGGGCTACAAAGCAGGTCCTGAGTGGAGTGAATTAAACATCAAAATAATAATTTTAAAAAGATGAGGCTCACTGTCTGATAGATACTGGTTGAACCGCTGAGATGGCGGGCTTTCTTGTTATGAATTCCAACTCATAGCAGCCCTGTGTACAACAGAATGAAGTACTGCACCCAGTCTTGCACCATCCTCATAATTGTTTTATTTGTGCTCTTTATTGCAGCTACTGCATCAGTCCATCTTGTGGAGGGTCTTCCTCTTTTTCTCTGCCCCTTTATTTTATCAAGTATGATGTCCTTTTCCAAGGGACTGGTCTCTCCTGATAACATACATGCAAGGAATTTTTGCCATCTTTGCTCTTAAAGAGCCTTCTGGCTATACTTCTTCTAAGACAGATTTGCTTATTCTTTTGGAAGTCAATGTTACTTTCACTATTCTTTGCCAACATCATAATTCAAATGTATCAATTCTTCTGCAGTTGTCCTTATTTAATGTCCAGCTTTCACCTGGATATGAAGTCACTGAAATACTATGGCTTGGGTCAGACACAACTTAGTCATCAAAGTAACATCCTTGCTTCTCAACACTTTAAAGAGCTCTGGTGCAGTACATTTTCCCAATGCAATGCATCATTTGATCTCTTGATTGCTGTTTTCATAAGCATTGATTGTAGACACAAGCAAGATGAAATCTTTGACAACTTCAATCTATTTTCCATTTATCATGATGTTACATCTGGATCCAGTTGTAAAGATTTTGGCTTTCTTTACAATGAATTGTAATCCATATTGTCACAATCCTTGATTTTCATCAGCAAGTGCTCCAAGTCTTACTTTCAGTAAGCAAAGTGATATTATTTACATATCAAAAATTATTGATAAGCATCCCTCCGTTCCAGATGCCACATGCTTCTTTGTCCCTTAGTAATTTTTTAACCATTCAAGCCAGTTTTCTCAACTTTCCTAATGCCGTGACCCCTTAATACAATCCCTCATGTTGTGGTGACCCCTCCAACCACAAAATTCTTTTCATTGCTACTTCAGAACTGTAATTTTGCTACTGTTATGAATCAGGTGACCCCTGTGAAAGGGGCATTTGACCCCCCAAAGGTCCACGACCCACAGGTTGAGAACCGCTGCTTTAAGCCATCCTCATGGCTCAATTTTCAACCAAGGAATAAAGCACAAATGCACCTCCAAAGAGTCAATTCTGACTCATAGTGACCCTATAGGATAGAGTAGAAGTGCTTCTGTTGGTTTCTGAAACTAACTCTTTACGGGAGTAGAAATTCTCATCTCTCTCCCAGAGAGTGGCTAGTGGTTTCAAACTGCTGACCTTCTGGTCAGCAGCCTAATTTGTAACTCAGGGCTCCTTAACCAAATAATAGACGTCCATAAGAAGAACATTATGGAAGTAGGCACTCCTAGAACAATCAAGCATATGAAATCAAAGGGCAGCATTTACCTAGAGAGAAGCCTGAGTAGGCAAGCAGTAGGAAAGATGGTTGAATGGGAACAGTAAACACTATAGAATTTGGTAAGAGTGTTATTACTCCATGGGGATTGCAATCAGTGTCACAAATCAAAATGTATATGATTTGTTGAATGGAAAACCAGTTTGCTCTGTAAATGTTCAAATCCCAATAAAAAGTTAAAAAACAATAAAGTAAAAATAAAATTGCAACACTATCTTAACAAAATAAATAAATATTGATGTAAGAAATTATAAGTACTAAAAATTACTAGTATAATTAGCTTCTCTGTCAAAATATTAGCTCAAATTTTAGGTAAACTAATATGTTTGTATTTATTTTTTGCACTGTGATAAAACCACAGGGACGATGTCTTGCATCTTTTAAATGAAGGGTATCAGTATTAGAAATGTAAAAGTAAATTTAACTAATGCTTAAAATATAATTGTTCAAATTAATACTAAAGATCAGCATTATAAATTCTCCAAGAGATCTTAGTGCACAAAAGTTATTTTAAAATTTGTTACAGCTATTGATTGTTGGTCAAAGTCAATAATGCCAATTTGTATTTCTTTGCTCTTTATCACTCCATATCAGGGATACTGAAGGATATTTTAATAACTAAATATTATACACTTATTGGTAAGTTAATAAAAACTACTAACTCGTTCCAATAGAGTATATTCCAATTCATAGAGATGCTATAAGAGAGAGTAGAACAGCCCCCAGAAACTATAAATCTTTAAGGGAGTAAAAAACCTCATCTTTCTCTAGAAGTGGCTGGTTTCAAACTATGACCTTATGGTTAGCAGGGCAACGCATAACCCACTGCTCCACCAGAACTCCTTGGTACAGCTCATATTTAACTTAAATCAAATCTCTAATAACTGAATTGAGAAATTGATTTTTATTTGGAATACAAAAAGAATCTTTTCTAAATAGAAAATAACAAAGCTCAGTCTTCTAAAGATGGACAGCTTTACTCTATTTTAAAGTATTTATACAAGTTATAAATTACAATTTCCTTTTAAAAATTTTATTTATATCTTTATTTTTAAAATCATTTTATTGGGGGCTCATACAACGCTTATCACCATCCATACATCCATCCATTGTGTCAAGCACATTTGTTACCATCATCATTCTCAAAGCATTTCCTTTCTACTTGAGCCTTGATATCAGCTCCTCATTTCTCCCCCACCCTCCCTCCCTCCCTCACCCTTGATAATTTATAAATTATTATTTTTTCATGTCTTACATTGTCTGATGTCTCCCTTTACACAATTTTCTGTTGTCCATCCACCAGGGAGGGGGTTATATGTAGATCATTGTGATCGGTTCCCCCTTTCTCCCCTCACCTTTCCCTTACCTTCCTGGTATCGCTACTCTCATTATTGGTCCTGAGGGATTTATCTGTCCTGGATTCCCTGTGTTTCCAGTTCCTATCTGTATCAGTGTACATCCTCTGGTCTAGCCGGATTTGTAAGGTAAAATGGGATCATGATAGTGTGGGGGAGGAAGCATTTAAGAACTAGAGGAAACTTGTATGTTTCATCGGTGCTACACTGTACCCTGACTGGCTCGTCTCCTTCCCAAGATCCTTCTGTAAAGGGATGTCTGGTTGCCTACAGATGGGCTTTGGGTCTCCACTCTGCACTCCCACTCATTCACAATGATATGAGTTTTTGTTCTTTGATGCCTGATACCTGATCCTATCGACACCTCGTGATCACACAGGCTGGTGTGCTTATTCCATGTGGGCTTTGTTGCTTCTCAGTTAGATGGTCGCTTGTTTATCTTCAAGCCTTTAAGTCCCCAGATGCTATATATTTTGATAGCCAGGCATCATCAGCTTTCGTCACCCATTTGCTTATGCACCCATTTGTATTCAGCAATCATGTTGGGAAGGTGAGCACCATGGAGCTGCAAGTGGATTTTGAGTTTTCACTGTTATCCATAATCTATACAAAAACACCTATAGGAAATTATATTTCATCCTTTGAAAAAAATGTACACAATATTTCTTACTCTTTTTAGTTTACAAAATGAAATGATTTATTATGTTTTTTTTAATGTATTGAAAAAATTTATATTTAGCATAAGCCAGCTGGGCTCAGTTTAGATCAGTGGTTCTTAACCTGTGGGTCATAACCCCTTCAGGGGTTGAATGACCCTTTCACAGGGGTCACCTGATTCATAGCAGTAGCAAAATTACAGTTATGAAGTAGCAACGAAAATAATTTTATGGTTGGGGGTTACCCCAACATGAGGAACTGTATTAAAGGGTCGCAACATTAGGAAGGTTGAGAACCACTGGTTTAGATGATTCAGATTTTGTTGGCACATCTAAAGCATCATAGTTAGGAGCCAGTCGAACATATGCCTTCTTCTCACTGTCAGGCCTGATCAAGGTGTTGACCTTGAATACATCAATATCATAGAGCTTCTTCATATCCTGTTTGATCTGGGGTTTGTTGGCTTTGACATCTACAACAAACACAAGTGTGTTGTAATCCTCAATTTTCTTCATGGCAGACTCGTGGTCAAGGGCAACTCGATGATGGCATAATGGTCCAGCTTATTTCTCTGGGGGTGCTCTTCCGAGGGTATTTGGGCTGCCTTCTTAGTGTCAGGGTCTTGGGCCACCGGAAGGTGGGTGACGTGCGGATCTTCTCTCTCTCTCTCTCTCTCTCTCTTTTTTGTGTGGCTGTGGACACCTTTCAGCACGGCCTTCTTGGCTTTTAAAGCCTTTGCCTTGGCTTCAGTTTTGGGGGAGGCAGGAGCTTCCTTCTTTGCCTTCAGTGCCATCTTTGAAAAAAAGGCTATTAAGTCTTAAACAGGAAGAAGACAAGGACACATCATCTGGATGAAGGAGACCAATAAAATGAGGTCATAATGGTGTCCAAGCGTTTACAAAGATTCAGGAAGGGCAAAAGAAGTCATCGTCCTTATATCACAGTAACAGGTGGGGCTATAGAAGCTGGAAAAATATTATGCCTGGGGCACATTAGACAGAATACAGAAGGTTGGACCAGGGACCTCCAACCCAGGCAGTCAGGGCATGGCTTCTAACTGGGCAATTTCAGTATGGCAGTCTTCATCAAGTGATTTGTTAGTGGGGTGGAGGTAATCCACTTTCTAACACACTCTGCCTGAAGGCAGGGTTGTTTACATTCCTGGCCAACTACCAGAAGGAATTCAGTGAAAGCTTAATTCCTTGAAGGCTCTGCAAATGGATTTTGAGCTTTCACTGTTACCCATAGCCTTTTGCAAACCTAGTGTTCAGAGGACAAACCCTAATACACTGTGTAACCAACATTCAACACTCATAAAATAGGGAAACAAAAATATATCTAAAGTTTAACTAAGAGACACAAGCAGATGGACAGTTTACATCTCTAGATGAGAAATTGTCTAATACAAATCATCAGAATTTATTCAGCATCAATCACTTTGAAACCTGCAGTTTTATTTCTACCAGTCCGAGATGATGTTCTTCTGAAAAAAGTTTAACTCCTTTAGATTATTCAGAATTTTTACTTTATTTGCTTACTTTAGTTTAGTTTTAGTTTTCAGGGAGTTTCTGAGACTATTAAATTTAGAGTTGGATCAGTACATTTTAGTGTTTAGAAACCAATACAAATAAAAAAACTACATGGGATTTTGGGAACTTGTAAACGTTATTTTCCAGTTCCCTGTGGAAGCCAGCCATCCTATTTTATTCAGAGACAGTTTCTAGGGGGAAACTTGTTTGCTTTACCAAGAGGCATAACCATTCTAACCCTGGACAAATAAACTACTTACATGGGAACACATTTATTCACCAAGCAGAAGCACTGAGGGCAGGAGTCTTGACTCCTAAATATGAAAGCATGAACTGTGAATGGGGAGTATTTAGCAAGAATGATACCGAAAATGTTTAACAATAGATATACAAGATGTGGCCATATCCAGATGTTGCCATATGCAAATGCTGGTATATTAAAATGCTGGGAGCCTTGGTGACTTAACAGGTTATGTACTGGGCTACCAACCTGAAGGTCAGCATTTTGAAGCCATTAGGTTCTCTACTCTGTTAAAAAAAAGTTATAGTCTAAAGAGGAACTTATACCAAGGGCTCAAGTGTCAGGGTAGACCAGCCCCTAACGCAGCATCACAGGTCTGGTAGGTGCAATTATACAACAATAATAAGTAAAGATTATAGTAAAGTCATAGAGAGCATGAGAGATAGAAGAGAGAGTGAAATAATGGAGTCAGACACATCTCATGGTAGCATGCTCACCTCAGCCTCACTTGGTGGTCCACGTGAAAAGAGAGAGAGATTTATTGCTAACCAAGCCTTTTATATTATCTGGGGATGTGCAGGCCCCCTAATTACAGGTGAAGACATACCTCACAGGAAAGGGTTATGCTATAGGTAATACAGTAATGGGAGGGGGGTGATCTGGGGGTATCCACTTAATAGGAACGGGAGATACTGGGGGTCCACATGTGACAAGATGGGCGGATTCTAGATTCAGGGAGGCAGTTTAATTTTGGATATCACTGAGCAGGTTTGACCTGTTCTCTGGCTCACTATAGAAACCATTATCAGTAGGGTGTAAAACCCACCTGCAGGAACCAAACCATGACTGCAAGCCTTTAGGGAGAAGTAGCCCATTGTCCTTAACAGCAGGGAGTGGGTCCCTCTTGTGGTGGGCCCAGACAGTAGTCTGGCAACTGACTGCCATCAAGGAGGTAACTCGACAATCATTTACCATAAGTTGCAAGCAGTGTCCTAAGTCTAATATATATTTGGGGGAGACGACTTGGGAGAAATCTGTTTCCCACACTCAAGTAGAAAGAAAATGTCTTGGAAATGGTAATGGCAACATATGTACAAATATGCTTGATACAATTGATGATGGAATGATATAAGAGCTGTAAGAACCCCCAATAAAATTTTTTTTTTTAATTTAGTCTTGGAAACCCATAGGGGTAGTTATAGCCTGTCCTATACAGTCAGAATAAACTCTATGGCAGTGAGCTTGATAATGCCAGATGCTATCTGAATAGTCAGATGGAGTCCAACTGAAAATAGCAGCTGCATTTCCTTCTTTCTTTTTTGAGAGTAGTGGTGGTTTATTAATATGCTTAAATTTTAAAAAGTTTTATTGACATTGACATACAATTCACATGTAATATAGTAGTTTAAACATATTGAAAAGAGTTGTGCAATCATCATTACAAACCATTTTAGAACATGTTCTTCTTTCTCTATACTCATTGTTACATACTAGCTCCCCATTTCCTCCCAATCCCCAAAGAACTATTAATCCAGTTAGTGTCTCTGTAGATTAACGCATCCTGGATTTAATATAAAGAAAAATATACAATAGAAAGCAAAAAACAAACAAAAACAACAACCAAATAATAAAAACCCAATAATAATAACAAAATGAAACATAGCAAAATCTCTGTTGAAAAGTATATATCTAACCTGTTTCCAAGGAACAGTTTACATAAATGTACATACACAACATTGTTGGAAAAGGGTCTCCACATTTTTGCCAACACTTGTCATTGTCGTTGTTCTTTATTAGTAATTATAAAGTGATAGCCCATAGTAGTCTTTTTTCTTCACATATAGTACAATGTAATTGTTCAACCATATTAAGATTTATGCAATCATCACCACAATCCATTTCAGAACATTTTCGTCTCATGATCATTGTTGTTACCTAGTTTCCCTTTGTCCCCCTATCTTCCCCTGCCATGCCCCTGTGGTAGTTACACAGATTCATGTCAATTTGAAGATAAATAAAAGTGTTGGGGTGGTATTCAGCCTGATGGTGGCTTCTTATGGACATGGCCTTCTCATAAGGAGGGCCCAGGGAACTTCTTCTTCTCTCTCTGCCTTCACCTTCCTGCTGGCTGACCTTGGTTGTTGCCATGTGTCCACTGCCATTGGATCCACACAACTCTGCACCCACCAACCTGTGATCTTCCTGCATCTGCAGAATTGTATGTGGCTGTGTGATTCTGAAGAGGGTCTTATGACCCATACCAGACTTATGGACTTGAGTTGGACTGGACTAGGCTGTTTTCTTGATATATAATTACTTCTTGACATAATCTCTTTCTTACATATATATGTCACTCTTTTGTTTCTTTAGTCAACCCATCCTAACATAGCTCCTCTCCAGTTATTGTCTCTATCCTGCATTTTTTATACAGAAAATCACACAAAACAAAACACAATTATACAAAATCATACAAATCAAATTAATAAACAAAAAACCCTACAATGACTAGACAAAATTCAGACAAAGAGAATGTAGAAAATATTAAAAACTGAAACAATTTTAAAATGAGTCAAAAGGAAGATCAAATGATAAAATATTACATTTTAACCTAACCAAATCTGCCATTATTGACTTTAAAAAGTTTTCTCTCTGATAACAAGGCTATTCAGATTCCTTGACTATGGTCAGTAGGATTTCACCAAAAATATAATCCATGTGGGGATCCTGCAAATGAATTTTGGGCTTCCACAGTCATCCATAGCCTACTACAAACTGGGTATTCACAATTTAAGCTCTGGTACCATTCTGTCCTTTGGATTTGGGTTTTATTATCTATAATTCTTGGATCACACAGGCTAGTGTGCTTCTTCCATGTGGACTTAGTTGATGCCTCGCTTATATGGCTGCTTGTTTGAAGACAAGCCTTTAAGACCCTAGACCGGATTCTTTCAGAGAGTTAGCACCATCTGATTTCCTGAAGACATTTTGCTATAGCACCCATATCTTCAGTGATGTTGTCATAAGGGCAGGAATTGAGCAGGGCCATGTCATAAGAATTAATTGTTCTTCGACTGGGTCTAGGACTAAGTGTGACCAGCTGCATTTCTAAACTGAGACTTTTTTCAGATGCATGTTTCTGAGCCAGGAAACTCTCAAGTCAGCAGTTTGTCCAATTGTCCTTGAGTTCATTTCTACTCATCCTGACCTTATAGGACAGAATAGAATTGTTTCTTAGAATTTCAGAGACTGGAAATCTTTATGGTAGCTGACAATCTTTACCTTTCTCCCCTGAAGTAGCTGGTGGGTTTGAACTGCTGATCTTGTGTTTAGCAATCCAGTGCTTATCTCATAGCTCCTTTGTAGTAGAGGTTGTTTCAGCTGATCTGATTGTACATTTAAAAATCAAACAAGCAATTTTATCAATTCAATTGTGGGAGAACCAGATCTTGGTATGAAGGTTTCAAACACTCAAATCAAAGTCCTATTACTGGAACTTAAGCCTTTTTCCAAGGAGACATTTGGCACTGTCATTAAGACCTTGACTGCTAACTGGTAGTGATTCAAAGGTAGTGATTCAAACTCACCAGCAGCTCCATGGGAGGAAGATGTGGCAGTACGTTTCCCCCAAAACTGCAGCCTTGGGAACCCTAGGGGACAGTTCTACTCGTTCCTATAAATCACTATGAATTGAAATTGACTTGATGACAATGGGTTTGAGTTTTTTAATAGAACCTTTTCCCCGCAGCTTGCTTTGGCACATTTTATATTCCCGTGAAATTTAACTGTTTCTTTTGAAGGAAGAATAAATAGAGATTTATCCTGACTCAGCTTCGGGTTACTTGAGTAGAGTTTAGGGAAGAAATGGCTTTGTGCATAGGTACTGTTTCACTGGTCATTTTATTGGGGGTTCTTGCAGCTCTTATACTAATCCATACATCAATTGTATCAAGCTTATTTGTACATATGTTGCCATCATCATTTTCTAAACATTTACTTTCTATTGAGCCCTTAGTGTCAGCTCCTCTTTTTTTCCTTCCACCCCCCCTCATGACCCCTTGATAAATAACAAATTATTATTTTCATATCTTACATCGACCACTGTCTCCCTTCCCCCATGGTTTCTGTTGTTCATCCCCCTAGAGGGGGGAGGAGGGTGTTGTGTGTCAATCATTGAGAATGGTTCCCTCTTCCTCCCCTTCTCTCCCCACCTTCCCCCTACCCTCCTGGTATTGCTACTCACATTCTGGTTCCTGAATTCTGTGTGTCATGAGCTCTTATCTGTACCTGTGCACAAGCTCCGGTCTAGCCCGCAGTGAAAGGAAGGACTTGGGGTCATGATAGTGGGGGGTGAAGAAGCCTCAAGGAACCAGAGGAATATTGTGTGTTTCATCGGTGCTATACTGGGCCCTGGTTGACTCATCCCTTCCTTGAGGGTCACTATGAATTGATTCCGATGGATGACAGTGAGTTTGGTCTGGTTTGGACGAAGGAATGTATTTGCACAAATGTTCTGAGCTTTTCAAGAAGCTGCCTTTCACCTCCAGGTGGCAGCAGTCCTGTTTTGAGAAAGGCTCTGCTGCAAACGAGATCATAGAAATAGAGGCACAAGATGGGAGGAGTCTGAGCACCCCAGTCACTTCCTGGAAAACAGATGGCTATCTCCTAGTAGCATGAGTTGCTCCCATAAAGATTTATAGTCTTAGGAAACCCACCGAAGTTCTCAGTGTTCCATAGGGTCACTTTGAATCAGAATCGACTCGATGGCAGGGAGTTTATTAGCAAGCGGGAGAAGTCTAATTCTACTCTGTTTGAACCAAAGGATCTATGAGATCCTTTGTTAAATCAATTTAGTCAACTGTACTTGATAACCTATTATTACTCCTGGGATTATGTTACCATCATTTCTAGATTTTTCTAGAATTTACAAGTACAATAAATTTGCATTTATATTGCATTTACAAGTATAATAAATTTGCGTTTATATTGAATTTTTACATGGATTTAAATAGTGCCAATAAAATAATACTTACATTTTGAGTAATGATAACTCATTTAGAATTTCAAATGGTTGCAAAACATTTTCAAAAAGTTGCAAACATAGTTTTTCACTTTTAAAAATTATTAATTAGGATTTAATACGTATACCATATCATTCCATGGTTCAATCACATCAAGTAGGATTGTATAATTGCTAGCACAGCACAATCAGTGTCCAGACATTCTTTTTCTACATGACTCCTTGACATCATCTCCTCCCCCCACCCCCATCCCCACCCCCACACCACAACAGAACCCTAGCTTTTCGCTTTGGATGCTTTCAGTTTTTAGAAAAGTGTTTCAAATGCTGTCAAAGAGTATTTTAATTATGTATTGTGTATTTTATACTCATTATAAAGCCTTATAAGAAAAAAAATTACAGATTGTAAGGCACGGTATACAAGGGTGAATCAAAAAGTATGCTGCTACAGTTCCAGTTCATACATGCACATGTTTATTACAATCAAGACACATTTAAATATGTCTCTGTCATCAGTGGATAGCTGCAGACAAGTTCTCTCAGTCATACATTTATCTTAGTCTCATTAGAATGCTTTCAATAGAAAGGTTCAATCAAAACAGTAACTCCCAAGGGAATCTACTGGGGCAATTAAATTCAGGGAATTTTGGGATCCACAAGGGATAATTTTTATAGATTTTCTCAAAGATACAGAATAATTATGGGAACTTACCACTAAAATTATTTAATTTAAAGTAAATTAAAACTGCATCAATGAGAAAAAGGCCAAGAAACTTGCACGAAGAAGTTGTTTCCATCATGACAATGTACCTGCTCATTTTTGGAGAGTAGCAAGGCCTATCCTATGAGAATTTCATTGGGGAAACTTACCTCACCCATGCTACATCCCTGTGTTAGACAGGGTTCTCTAGAGAGATAAAACCAAATTCTTGATAATATAATATATTTATTTATAAAGGTAATTAATATATAACAAGAAATGAAATGTTAAATCATAAAGATAATTAGATATATAACGAGAAATGAAATGTTAAATCATATACAGATAAATATACAATCTTAAATCATATACACATAAATATACAATCATATACAGATAAATACACAAGAAATAAACAGTTAAATTAGAAGCACTATAAATGGCTTAGTGCAACTCACGTCCGTGAGAGAAAGTTGAGAGACTAGCAGTCCTTCCAGTCTCTATCTGATGCCAGATCTTCCTGTATTTGTAGAGAGAGCTAGGTTATGTCAGCACAGCAGCCAATCACAAGGCAGGTCACCAATTGCCAGTTCCCAGCTCCAGAGAAGTCTTAAAGGGACCTCAACTTACAGCAACACAGTCCACAGGCTAGGCGTCCCACAGGCTCTGTAGCCTTTAAATTAAAGCACATAACAAGCAAGGCAGCCGCACACTGGTCAGATGATCACAGAGCGAGAGACAAGAAAGGCAAGGCTCACCAAGCCATCCATCTCTCCGCCCCTCAGTCAATCCCACCTGCGTTTATCAGCCAGGCTGGCACAATAAACTGTCTCAATCCCTAACCTTGCCCTTCCTGATTTTTTTTTTCTGAATTCAAAGAGCATTTCAAAGGAACATGCTCTTTGAGGATGTCAAACTACTGAATTGATGTGGTGTAAATGGAAGAGCACAGAATCCATCAGAGAAGGGTTAGCGAGATGGAGATATTCTTGCCTTCTGAAGTGTACAGACTAAGATGGAGGATATGTTGAGAAGCAATAGCTTCAAATTTTGTTATTAAAAAAAACTACCACTCATCTTTCAGTTATACTTTGGTGGCTTGTATGTAGTTGTGATGCTGGAAGTTATGCCAACAGTGTCACCCATGGTGAATAGTTTTCAGTGAAGCTCCCGGATTAAGAACAAATCATGAAAAAGGAATAGTCTGTCCACTTCTGAGGGATTACTCATGGAAACCCTTATGAATAACAGTAGAACACTTTCCGTCATAGTGCCAGAAGATGGCCTTTAGGGTGAAAACTCACTGCTATTGAGATGATTCAGACTCTAGCAATCCTGTGGAGCAGGGTAGAACTGCCCCTGTGAGTTTCCAAGACTGAAACTCATTGAGAGTAGAAAGCCTCATTTTCCTTGCTTGAGCAGCTGTTAGTTGTTAGCAACCTAAGGCATATACCCATTGTATCACCAAATACAGCTCTCCAAATACAGCTGGGAGAGAGCTGCTTCCTCAAGGAAAAGTAGACTTTACTAAAGGCAATGTAGCAAAGCTTTTGGGACTCTCATTCACTGATAGGACACAATTCCAAATGAGAAGAATCAGTTGCAAACAGCTGCAAAAAATAATCAGAAGTGGAATGAGTTTAGGAAAATTGAAGTCAGCAAAACTGAAATAGAATGTATAAACATGTTTGTCCTGGGAATCAGTGAGCTGAAATGGACTGGCATTGGCTGTTGTGAGCCAGACAATCATATGGTTTATTATAAGCCAAAATGACAAAAAAAGTGGGATAGTGTCACATTCTTTGTCAAAAATGACAATTTATAAACTATCAAGGGCTCATAAGGGAGGGCCGAGCGGGGAGGGAGGGGAAAAATGAGGACCTATTGCCGGGGGTTTAAGTGGAGAGGAAATGTTTTGAGAATGATGAGGGCAATGAATGTACAAATGCACTTTACACAATTGATGTGTGTATGGATTGTGATAAGAGTTGTATGAGCCCCTAATAAAATGATTTTTTTTAAAAAGAGTAAATCCTGAAAAAAAAATGACTCTTCAATATCTATCTTGAAGTATGAAACTGTCTGTGACAGGACAATATAGATGTCTGTAAGGAAGACGCGAGGAGCGAGAGCTTGGGTGGTGAGGGAGGGGGCCAGGAAGCGGCTGCAGCTGGAGCAGGCTGCTGGGATAAAGGCGACGGCCAGTTGTGAGTGTATGGATTCCTGAGTGAGACCTGGAACTCACACAAGAAAAAACCTGCAAGGAACAGCTTCCACTGAGAACTACCATATATAGGTCCTGGGTTAAGACAGCAATTTCTGTGCCTTCCTGATAGTTCAGAGACAAGTTTCCATGGAACCAGCAACCAAGAAAGGAAAAACTTTTATCTTCTTTACTAAACTCACACTACCTGAATCCCAGGAACAAAAACTCGAGTGAAGTGATAAAATTATTATTTTGACATCGTTGGACATTCATCCTACTGAGTAACATACTATTCAGAGCTTCCTGCATTGAGATTCAGAACCTTCATCAATGCTTATTTATATCTGGGACTATAACCACGAGTGAATTCTGGTTGTGTTTCAACTGCTGTATTGCGGAGCAGCCCCAGCCTAAAAGGCGACGGCGGATTGACCGAAGTATGATCAGTGAGCCAACCCACTTTGTGCACACAGCTCATGTCGGCTCAGGAGACCTGTTCAGTTGGATGAACTCTGTCAGCTCCATTCAGAACCAGATGCAGTCCAAGGGCAGCTACAGGGATGGAATGGCCACCAACATGCAGGTGCAGCTGGTGGACACGAAGGCGGGATAGCCCAGGGCTCCTCTGTCATTGTGAATTTCTGTATTTCCTCTTTCTCTTATTTCTTTCATTTTTTTGTTCTTGTGATTGCTTTTCTTTGTTCCTTTATTTAACTACAAAAAAAAGATGTGTGATGGGATCCCGTTCACCCTCTTGTGATTGCTATAGTGGTGTGTGACTGTCCTGCTTTGAAGAAGCTGTCGTCTAATGAATACTGCATTCCCTTCAGCTAGCATGCATGCCTTTGGGCTCTTGGACAGAATTCTTTGGACAGTGGCTTACATTTCAGTTTTCAAATCAATATGGATCTGACCTTAGCTTGATATTTTTGATGAATGCTACCGCCAGTTTGAAACCTCCTCCTTTTTTGTTGTTTTCCTTCCTCCCTGCCTTAAACATTTCTTTCACCACTTCCCACCCTCTGCCTTATGATTTGTCTTGGTAAGCGAGGACCTACTGGTATTTGTTAACCTGTCACCATGTCGGTATATTTTGGCAAGTATGAGACCCACGAGCACGATGCTCCTTCTTGTTCCATCAAAACTTCAGCATTCTTTATGGAGTTGCTTTGTGTGGAGCCCACCGGGCGCCAGAGGCCAGTTTCTTTGCTGCCAGGGGCTGACGATACTGCTGCTATTAGGGGGAGAAAGTGTAGCTGTGGCACCAAGCCACATGGGCTTCACAGGAAAAGATGACTTGTAGCGTTACTTAGAAGTGTACCTTTTTGGTCGCTTTGATTAGAATTGCAATAAAAGAAATGCTTACATTCATAAGGCACCCATTCTGTTGTAAATAATCGATATATTTATTTTGAGGGCAAGTGATGGTTTGTATCGCCCCAAGTTTTGCAGCCATCCTTACCTCCAGTCTGTTCCTGAGTGTTGTCTCCCTCTGTTTCTTTATGCGCTCATTCCCATGTAGTTCCACTCGTTCTCCTTTTACGTGCCATGTGTGATCTCTCTGTCCCTAGTAGCAGTGTGTTCCACTTCAGGCCTGCACTGCTAACTTGCAGCTTTGAGAGTCGTGGCCCTGCTGTAGTTCACGTGTCTCGTGGGCCGTGGAAGTTGCCAAGAGCAACACACTGACCTGGCTGAATCACTGCCTGTGAGAACAGCCTAGACCCTGGCTTTTTATGGTGTTGGCCAAAAGCCTTTGCCTCAGGTTCCAAAATATGTTTATCCTTCACAACTTGTGAAAGGAGTATTTTAATATTATACGGTTCCCAATATTTCTCTTAAGTGCTTCTCTTTCTTTAGACAGTAAAAAATTTTGATCATAAAAAACAAAAATAACTATTATTCAAATTTACTTATCTACCACCAATACCAGTGGTGAGTAAATGAAAGACTCTTACCAACTTCTTCAGTCTGAAATTGATCAAACATACAGTTAAGATGCATTGATACTTACTGGTAACTGGAATACAAAAGTTGGAACCAAAAAGGAAAGATCAGTAGTTAAAAAAATATGGCCTTGGTGATAGAAATAAAACTGGTGATGCATGATAGAATTTTACAAGGCAAATGATTTTTTTTTTTTACTGCAAATACCTTTTTCAACAACATAACTGGCAACTATCCATGTAAGCCTCACCAGATGGAATACACAGGAATCAAATTGAATACGTCTGTGGGAAGGGATGATGGAAGAAGGTCAGTATCATCAATCTGAATAAGGCCAGGTGCCAATTATGGAACAGACCATGAATTGCTCATATGAAAGTTCAAGCTGGTCCCTAATAAAATTATTTTTTTTAAAAACAAAGAGAAAGAGAAAGCTGAAGAAAATTAAATCAAGTCCACAAGAGACAGAATATGACCTTGAATATATTTTACCTGAATTGAGAGACCATCTCAAGGACAGATTTGATACACTGCAGATTAAGGACTGAATACCCGACAATTTATAGGATGACATCAAGAGCATCCTAATTGAAGAAAGCAAAAGGCTATTTAAAAGACAGAAAAGATTGGTCAAATGAAAGCAAGTGAGAACCCACCAGAATATGACTCTTAGTCACCTTTTAGGTCTGGTACTGAACTCTCCCATTTTAGAATTATCAACCATTTAAGGTCAAAAGGACAACATTCATCCAAGGACAAAGTTGAGAGGATGAACAGAATCTGAAAACACAGAGAGGAAGTGGGATAAGTGATGGTAGGTACATTGACAGGTGTTATGGATGAGTTGAAACAAAATGTTCATGAATTGTTGGATATAAGTTAATTATCTGTTCTATAAACCTTCAGCTATTGGCAAAAGCTATTGCTTTTGAGAGTAGAAAATGACAAGAAAGTAAGAAAAGATTAAGGTGAATGTCAGAAGAGACTCTGAAACTTTCTCTTGAATGGAAGAAATGATAAAGTAAAAGAATGGAACAGAACATTTCAAAGGGCAGTTTGAGAAGATAAAATACAGCATTATTGTAAAATGTAAAAGGACCTGAAGTTAGAACACCAAAAAGAAAAAACACACTCATAATTTCTCAAGCTGAAAGAATTGAAGAAAAAAAATTCAAGCCTTGCATTGAAATATTGAAATATTCTAAAGGCAAAGTAGAAAGAAGGAACACAAAGTCATTGTACCAAAAATAATTGATCTATGTTCAACTATTTCACGAAGTAGCATTTGATCAAGACCATATATTATTAAAGGAAGACATCCAAATTGCACTGAAAGCATTAGTGAAAAACATGGCTCCAATTGATTGACTACCAACTGAAATGTTCAACAAACTTATGTAGTTACTTATCTAACCAACTGGAAGAGATCCATATATGTGCTCAGTCCAAAGAAAGATGACCCAATAACTTGTAGAAATTATCTAATAATATCACTGTATCATAAACAAATATAATTTTTCTGGAGATAAATAAAAAATGGTTATAGCGGTTCAGGGAGCTGCCATAAATCAAGGCAGATTCAGAAGAGGATATGGAACAAGAGACTCCATTGTTGATGTTCTGTGGGACTTGGCTGAAAGCAGTGAATACCAGAAAGATATTTACTTGTATTTTATTGACTAGGCAAAGGCATTCAAGTGGGTGATTCATAACACAATACAAATAACAATATGAGGAATGGGAATTCTACATTTAATTGTGCTCATGGAGAACCTGTACATAGACCAAGATGTAGTCATTCAAACAGAACATGGAGATAGTGCTTGGTTTAAAATTAGGAAAGGACCCAAATAAAATGATTTAAAAGAAAATAAAACAACAAAGTAAAAATAAATAAAGAAATACAATTTTAAAAATGGAATGAAAATCTTGGGAGGGGATGAAAGGAGCTGATATCAAAGAGATCAAGAGAAAGAAAATGTTTTGAAACTGTGGTAGCAATTGTACAATTATGCTTGATCTAATTGAATTATGGAATGTTAGAACTTCTGTAAGAGCTCCCAATAAAATGATCAATAAAAAAAAAAAAGAAAAAAGAATCAGGAGAGGTGTGCCACAGAGTTCTATCCTTTCACTATACTTATTCTATCTTTACATTGATCAAATAATTTATACTATATTTGCCATACTATGTGGCATCTGGATTGGAGGAATATTCATTAACAATCTATGATATGTGGATGACACACCCCGTTTGCTGAAAATCAAGTGGACTTGAACGCTTGCTCATGAAAATCAATGACAGACTCCTTCAGTATGGACTACAGCTCAAAATCCTCATAATTTGGCAACAACCTAATAAACAGAGAAAAGACTGAAGTTGCCAAGGGTTTGATTTTACTTTTACTCACAATCAAAGCTCTTGGAAGCACCAGTCAAATCAAATAGCATGGTGTATTTGCTGGTCTGCTGTGCAAGATCTCTTGAAAGTAAACAAGCGGCCATCTAGTTCAGAAGCAACAAAGCCCACATGGAACAACATATCACCCTGTGTGATCACAAGGTGTCGAAGGATCACTGAAGACAAATGGGCGTATAAGCAAATGTGGCGAAGAAAGCAGATGGTGCTCGGCTGTCAAAAAGTATAGCGTCTGGGGTCTTAAAGGCTTGAAGGTAATCAAGCAGCCATCAAGCTCAGAAGCAACAAAGCCCACATGGAAGAAGCACACCAGCCTATGCAATCACGAGGTGTCAAAGGGATCAGGTATAAGGCATCATCAGAACAAAAAAATCTTACCATAGTGAATGATGGGGGGAGTGCGGAGTGGAGACCCAAAGCCCATTAGTAGGCCACTGGAGATCCCCTTGCAGAGGGGTCTCGGGGAGGAGACGAGCCAGTCAGGGTGCGATGTAACAACGATGCAAAATACAACTTTCCTCTAGTTCCTAAATGTTTCCTCCCCTCTCCCACTATCATGACTCGAATTCTACCTTGCAAGTCTGGCTAGACCAGAGGATGTTCACTGGTACAGATAGGAACTGGAAATCCAGGGAATCCAGGGCGGATGAGGCCTAAAGGATCTGTGGTGTGAGTGGCGATACAGGGAGGGTACAGGGAGAGTGGGTAGGAAAGAGGGAACCGATTATAAGTAACTATATGTGACCTCCTCCCTGGGGAACGGACAACAGAAAAGTGGGTGAAGGGAGATGTCGGACAGGGCAAGATATGACAAAATAATAATTGATAAATTATTAAGGGCTCAAGAGGGAGGGGGGACCGGGGAGGGAGGGGAAAAATGAGGACCTAATGTCGGGGTTTAAGCGGAGAGGAAAGGTTTTGAGAATGATGAGGGCAATGAATGTACAAATGCGCTTTACACAATTGATGTGTGTATTGATTGTGATAAGAGTTGTATGAGCCCCTAATAAAATGATTTTTTTAAATTAAATTTTTAAAAAGTGAAAAAAAAAGAAAGTGTTAAAGAGCAAAGACATCACTTTGAGAACTAAGGTATATCTGACCCAAGCTATGATATTTTCAATCACCTTGTATACATTTTAAAGCTACACAATGAATAAGGAATATCTATGAAGAATCGATGCTTTTAAATTATGGTGTGGCAAAGAAACATTGAAAGTAAAGAACAAAGAAATCTGTGAAGTACATTTAGAATGCTCCTTAGAAGCAAGAACGTCGTACACTTTGGACACATTGTCAGGAGAACCAATCCCTGAGAAAGGACATCATGGTTAGTGAAGTAGAGGGCTAATGAAAAAGAAGATTTTCAATAAGATGGATTAACAGAGTGGCTGCAATAATGGACTCAAATATAACAACAATTGAGAGGATGATTCAGGACCATGAAGCCTTTTGTACTGTTGTATTTAGGGTTGTTAAGAGTTGGAACCAACTCAGTGGTAAAGAATAAGAACAATATTATTTTGTAGCGATACTTTTTGACTTACCCTAGTACAATTCAGTGACACAGATAATATTCCTCATGTTTTTCTAATCATTCCACCACCTAAGCACAAATTCTCCCTTTCCAGTCCTAGCCCCTCTCTGGCAACCATTTGTTATTTTTGCTTGTGGATATTTGTTTACATTTTCTAAGTGAGATTATATATTAGTATCTCATCTGTGACTGACTTATTACATCCAACATGGTGTTTTCAAGGTTCATTCATGTTTAGAATGCATTAGGACTTTATTTCCATTTATGATTGAGTAGTATTTTGCTGTGTGTGTGTATTTATTTAGTAATATGTGTTTCCTTGTATTTTTGTGTATCTTATGCATTTTTATTTATTTATTTGTGTTTTTATGAATTTTATTTATGTATTCATTTGTTGATGGATGTATCAGTTGTTTTCACCTATTGGCTGGTGTTAAAAATGATGCAGTGCACATTGGTTTACAGGTACATGTGTTATTTTTTAATTTCCTACGTCCAGAAGGTGATCGGATTTTGCATGCAGGCATTAGTTTGTGATCAGCTCCCACCCCATCCCACCCCTAGTACAAGTTAAGTGCTTACTAAATTCAAAATATAATCATCATTAATATTGTAAGGTTAGTTGTAATATTAGTATTATTATCTATTTCGTTTATGGCTCTAGCAGCTAAAATCTGCTTGAATGCTTACAAGCTCAGGCAGTTTGGGCTTAGAATTTCAATTGTCTATTTGTCACAACCTCTTTTAAAAACAAACAAATCTTCCTGACCATAGACTCTCAACTTTATAAGGGCAAATCTTTGACAACTTAATTTTCGAAAGGATTGGAAATATTGGAAGAAAATTAAAATCACTTTTTCTTTTCCCATTAGTCTTTTTTTCCCCTCTAACAATGAAGTTTCAGAAACAAAATATATTAAGATTTACTTTGGAGTTTATTTTATTTTACTCATAGATCTTTTGTGAAACTGTTTCAGCTCACTCTCTTTTAGAAGAGGTTCTCTGGAGATGAGACTGAAAACATTGAGAGAAAACAACTGTTGCTATGTGGAAATATTATGTAAATCTCTTTGACAGTATGTTTAGCTTATTTTCCCTTGGGCTCTGTTCGCAGTAGCAACTTTCTGTGGTGGAGGTTGCCATCGGGCATTACCTTATTTTTATTACCCTGCATAGAAATGTTTAAGCTCTTTGCAGAACGTCGGGCTTGAATCCAAAGTCAAAAGGGAGTTTTCCACAATTAATCTGAAGAGAAACGAAGAAGCAATAGCATTTTAATTTATTTCCAAACCCTGGCTCAAAATATTATTCTTGGTGAAATGTCCTAGGAAGTATACATTTTATGAGAAGTAAGACTGTTTTCAATGAGCAAAATTGCTTGCAGAAGGTAAAAATGTCTTCTGAAAGCTCCACTCAAGATCCTTTGCTTCTGGAATCAAGTCCTCGGATTTACCTTTCATATTGGATATGTATGCACCTAACAACTACTTTACAAATAGTTTTGCATTATTGAAATGAGTTATACATTTTTATTAATTTACTTTGGTTATTGGAATGGAACCAAAAAAGCATAGAGACCCAAGCCAAATAACGGAAAGTATTAGTTAATCTATGGCACTTGCTTCATTTATTGAAGACTCTCTCAGATACATTGGCATGTGTATCCTAATGGAATAACTTGGATGCAAAAAGCACACATTGCCTTTAAGTCTTTGTTTGAGTGGCTTTTAGAGCCCTATCTCATTTGAGAATGGGACCTTGAAGAGACTTAATGGCACATCTTCCTTTGTAATCTTTTTAAACAATGGAATTGTGCATGAAAAAGACTTCTTAAAGTAGGAAAGGAAATTCTAGACAAATGTAAAACTTAACAAAATTACTCTTATTACAGCAAAATTATTTATTTTACTTAAAATTACTCAAACCTAAACCCACTGCCATAGAGTTGATGCCAACCCATAGCAACCCCATACAACAGAGTAGCCAAGGCTGTACATCTTTATGGTAGCAGACTGCCACATCTTTCTCCCATGGGGCAGCTAGTGGCTTCAGTCCACTGCCATTTTCACTAGCAGTCTAAAGTTGACCTACAGTGGCACCAGGAATCCCTAAAACTGCTAAAGGGTGGTATTTATAATTAACAATAAAATGGAAGGATAAGCCAATGCATTGAAAATAACAGGTTAAGGGCGGGGGGAGGGGGGGGCTGGAAAAAAAAAAGAAAACAGGTTACCCTTTTACACCAATGTTCATTGTAGCACTGTTCACAATAGCAGAAAAGTGGAAACAACCTAAATGTCCATCAGCAGAAGAAGGATAAATACAATGTGACACGTAATATATATAATGGAATACGAGGGGGTATCGAAACCCAGAATTTTTTCAAGGAAGTTGTATATCAGGGATAGATGCTTTCACCACAATAAGTCAATTTGTTTGCTAAGCTAATAATTCAAGGTGGACTGTATGAATAAGAATGCAGAATCATACTTACCTGGCAGGGAAGATACCATGACCACGAAGGTGATTTTCCCAGGGCGAGGCTTATCCATTGCACTCTGGATGTGCTGACCCCGCGATTTCCCCAAATGTGGGAAACTCGACTGCATAATGTCATAGTGGGGGACTGTGTTCACGCTCTCCCCTGACCAAAAAAAAAAGAATGCAGAATCATGATGGGAGGAAGATATATTAGCAACCTGCAATATGCAGATGACACAATCTTGCTGAAAATACAGAGTACTTGATACACTTACTGATGAGGATAAAATGGATTACACCTCAAGACAGGGAAAACAAAATCCTCACAACTGGACCAATACATAAAAACATTATGATAAATGGAGAAAATATTGAAGTTACAAGGGATTTCATTTAGTTTGAGTCTCTAATCAATGCACACAGGAGCAGCAGTCAAGAAATTAAATGACATATTGCATTTGGCAAATCTGCTGTACAAGACCTTTTAAAAGTTAAAAAGCAATGATTTCACCTTGAGGACTATTAATGTCCCCCTGACCAAGCCATGGCATTTTCCATTTTTTCATATGCATGTGAATTAGGAAGGCCAGAGAAGAATAAATGTATTTGAATTATGGTATTGACAAAGAATATTGAAAATACCATGGACTTCTAAAAGAAAGAATAAATTCATCTTAGAAGAAACACTATCCAAATGTTCCTCAGAAGCAAGGATGGTGCAATTTTGCCTCACTTATTTTGGACAGTTTGATCAAAGGGGGCTAATCTGAGGGAAAGGACCACATGCTTGGTAAAGTAAAGGGTCAGCAATAACCAGGACCCTCAACAAGATGGTTAAAGCAGAGACCGCAGCAATGGACTCAAATATAATGATTGTGAGGGTGGCACAGAATTGGCACTGTTACATTCTGTTGTACATAGGGTCACTATGAGTTGGACCCAACTTAACACCACTAACAAACACCACCACCACATATTCATTGTAACTCAAGCCCTACAATGGAAAAAAGAATGATGAAATTAGGGAGTATCACCATTTTTCATTTCCTAGTGAATTAACCAATCTAGGCAACTGTCATTAGCTGCACACGCGCGCACACACATACACACACACACACACACAACACACATACACACAATGCGCACAACACACATACACACAATGCGCACAACACACATTAAACAATAAGACATCATATGTTGTAAAGCCAGGTTGCCCCGTGACTGGTACGATCTCGCCCAGACGGCCAACCTACCTCAATGAGCCAATCGGTGGACTGATGGGGGGTGGGGGGGAAAGGTGGGGGCTGGGAACGCCCCATTATGTACTTCACAGATACATACTTAAGAATTTCTTTTGTTCAGGGCTCTAGCCCAAGATGGTGCGCGGTTAAGCACCTGAGGGCTGGAGCCCTGGCTTAAGCTTGCATAATAAAAAGGGCCTCTCTGTGTAGCAGCCTTGTGTTTGATCTTGTTCCATTGAAAGGGAAATCGCTCCAGGTCACTAACAATGTCTTCTGTGGAAAGAATATAAATATCACCCTCTTGCCAGGAAAGATGCAAACCTGAATTTCATCAACACTAAATTTAACCACCAATTTGCAAGCCGTACAGAGGTTAGACAAATGTGTTAAAATGACATAAAAGAGATAGAATCAGAAAATCTAGCCCCATGGGAAACAGATTATTTTTTCAACAAAATATTGCAAGGCACAAGGAAAACATTGGGAAGGAATCTGTAGATTGCAAGATAAGGCTTATTGAGATCTGATATAACAAACATCACTGCACTGAAACAGCTGAAGTGCCAGGCTGCTAACTGAAAGATTCGCAGTCTGAATTCATCAACTGCTCCATAGAGAAAACATGACAGTCTACTTTTGCTATGGTTATAGGCACACACACCCTAGGACTCAGTTCCATTCTGTCTTCTTATAGGATTGTTGTAAGTTGGAGTCAACTCAACAGCTGTGGGTTTGGGATTTTTATATATGATTTTATACATTTTATAATGCTTAAAATGTATATATAAAGACGATATTAAGAAAATGAGGAGTCCCAGTGCCAAAGAGGTTATGCATTGGACTGCTACCTGCAAGGCCAGCAGTTTGAAACCACCAGGTGTTCCAAGGGAGATAGACAAGACTTTCTACTCAGAAACCCCCAGGGGCAGTTCTACCCTGCCTATAGTGTTCCTATGAGTTGGAACTGACTCTATGGCAGAGTTTATTAAGAAAATAAGGACAATAAGAAAACTGAAGTTGACAAAACAAAGAATATACCAATTACATCAGGGAAAAAAATATCAATGTGAAATGCAGCAGAATTGACACTTAATTTGACTATTGTCAAATTATTTTACTATTGTCAAAGTATTTAACTTCCTTCCTCTTTTCTGTGGTTTATCTTCATTATTCTCTCAAGGGATCCCCACCCCCCCTGCCTTTTTTTTGTATTGTGTGCTAATTGTTCTGCATTTGACTACTCAGGACCCATTCACAGTCTTTGTCTTTTTGTGTTAAAGAAGGCTACCTCTAGGGATTATGTTACTCAGGCTCCCTTTAGACTGGCTTTGGGTTGGTTAAACTAGTGAAGTCTGGGAGCAGAGGCTAGGGTATTTCTGTCACCAATTCCTGATCACTTGGCCACAGGGGTTTTGTCAGTGGTATTACTTCCTTACACAGTTATTGCCCTTGCAGGACAGCAACCCTTCACAGAGCTCTCCTAAGGAATCTGATAAAACTGTTTTCCTCGCCTTGCTAATCAGCCCTAGGGATGGGAATGAGTTTTCACTATTGAAAGCTACCAATGCCTTTGTTAGGCCAGGTTGATTAGAGAAACAAATTCAGTGACACTCATATAGGTTTAAGAAAGAGCTTTATATCAAGAAGTAATTATACATCAACAAAACATCGCAGCCCAGTCCAAATCAAGTTCATAAATATGATACTAGTCCACAAGGCCCTCTTCAGACTCATGCAGCCACAAGCAATGATGCAGACTGCAGGAATATCACAGGCCAGTGGTTACAGAGTCATGTGGATCCAATGGTAGTAGAAGCATCACAGGGCTCTGGCAGGTCCCAGAGTGGCTAACTAGCAGCAAGGTGAAGGCAGAGGGAGAAGGGCAGGTTCCCAGGACCTTCCTTATGAGAAGGTCATGTCTACAAGGAGGCACCATCAAGCTGTGACTGGATTCACAGTTTCAATGTCACCACTACACTTTTATATATCTTCAAGTTGACATGAAATTATGTAACTACCACAATGTCCCCAAATCCCTTGCTGGCCTTTCACTTTAACCACTTTTTCTTCTTCTTTTTGTGTGTGTTTGTTTTAGTAGTTTAAATTTTATTTCTTTAGTGTTCTTCAACAAATTAGAGCCTTTGCTAGTTTATAGGGCTTCAAATTAATATTTGTTTACATGCTTTTTCCTTTTTGTAAAACACTTTTACTGAGGGCTCTTACATCTCTTTTCACAATCCTTACATTCCTCCAGTGTGTCAAGCACATTTGCACATATGCGGCCATCCTCATTTTCAAAGCATTCTCTTTCCACTTAAGGCCCTGATATCCACTCCCCATTTCTTCCCTCTCCACCCCCCACCCACGCTCCCTCATGAACCCTTGATAAGTTATAGATTATTTTTTCCATATCTTACATCGTCCTCTGTCACCCCTCACCCACTTTTCCATTATTTGGTCCCCTGAGAGGGGGTTCTCGATTGATCCTTGTGATCGGGTCCTCCTTTCTTCCTCCACCCTCCCCTAAGTCTCCTGGTAGTTCTACTCTCCTTGCTGGCCCTGAGGGGTTTATCTACCCTGGATATCCTGTGTTGTGGGTTCTTATCTGTAGCAGTGTGCATGTTCTGGTCTAATCCAATTTGTAAGGTAGAATTGAGACACCAAAGAACCAGAGGAAAATTGTGTATTTCATCGGTGCTCCTCTGTACCCTGACTGGCTCATCTCTTCTCTGTGACCCCTCTGTGAGTGGATGCCCAATTGTCTACAGGTGGGCTTTGGGTCTCCACTCCATGCCCCCTCACCCCCATTCACCTTGGGGATGGTTTTATTCTGGGTCTTAGATGCCTGATACCTGATCCCATCGACACCTCATGATCACACAGGCTGGTGTGCTTCTCCCATGTGGGCTTTGTTGCTTCTCAGCTAGATGGCTGTTTGTTTACCTTCAAGCTTTTAAGACCCAAGGTGCTATATATTTTGATAGCCAGGAACCATCAGCTTTCTTTATCACATTTGCTTCTGCACCCATTCTGTTTTCAGCGATCATGTCAGGAAGGTGAGCATCACAGAATGTCAGATTGTTAGAACAAAGTGCTCTTGTGTTCAGAGAGTACTTGAGTCGAGGCCCAATGTTCATCTGCAACCTTAATTCTTAACATATAGACATGAGGACAAAGTTCTATTCCCCTCTCATTTTATATATATATATATATA
>NW_022111329.1:3537500-3546958 GCF_000313985.2 Echinops telfairi | reverse complement strand
CCCACCTCCCCACCAATTTGGATCGCTTGTTGTTCCCTTGTCCCCGGGCTTGTTAACACCTCTTCCCTTCCCCCCACCTACCCCTCTCCCATGTCCCCACAGAACTGTCAGTCCTGTTGTTTTCTCCTCCATATTGTTCATCCAGCCTATCCTATCCAGACAGACCTGCAGAGACAACAACATGCACAAAAACAAGACAGAGCAAAACCAATCAACAATGTACAACAAAACAGCAACAATATCAAGCCACTGACAAAGAACAAATTAGAATATACCAAGAAAGAAAAGCTTGTAGTTAGTTCAAGGATCGCTGGCCTTTAAGAGTGTTTTCCCTTCCAGTCTGTTGGGGCACCACGCCCTGTCCCCAATGTCCACCCTCATCATTCCCTGGGGATATTTAGTTCTCTATAAATGTCCTTTGCCTCCTGGTTCTTTCCTTTATTTCCTTTTTACTTCCCTTATCACACCATCATGTTCAGCCTTCATTCAGGTTTAGTAATTCCTCGCAGCTTCATTGCCCTTGATTGAGCCCTACTAGGCATCCTACAACCTTCCTTCCATTGATTTTAGTTTACTTGTTGTTCCTTGTCCCTGGGTTGGTCCCCCCTCACCTTCCTTTCTCCTACCTCCCCTACTCCCATATCCCCTCCGGAACAATTGGTCTTGTTATTTTCATGTCCACATTATTTATCCCATCTTTCTTATCTAAATAGACATGCAGGTACATTAATAAATGCAAAAACCAGGCAAAGCCAAATAAAACAACAAAGGAAGTCAAAACCAACAAAACAATAACAACAGCAAAAAACAAGCACAAAATAACAATAGCAAAAAGAAAGCCATTGACAAAAATGGAAAAGCCTATAAATAGGCTGTTACTTGGACTTTACGAGTGTTTTCCAGTCAAGTTTGATCAGGTGCCACACTCTGTCTCCCCTTGCCATATGCATCTCTGAATTTAACCACTTTTTTAATAAGTTAATTCCTTCATCAAAATGGTCTCACTTGAAACACTTGAGGTAATTCTATTTTATACCAACACTTGAACGGATATATTTCTGATAATATTCTATTTTCAACACTAAAATCTTCTCCTTTACTATATTTTGTTGTTAGCTGCCAACAAGATGGCCAGACACATGGCCATTTCATGCACAATGGAAAGAAATGCTCCCCAGTCCTACACCCTTCCCAGAATTGGTGAAGGATTATACTTATAATCTATAGCAGTGGTTCTCAACCTTCCTAATGCCATGACCTTTTAATACAGTTCCTCATGTTGTGGTGACCCCAACCATAAAATTATTTTCATTGTTACTTCATGACTGTAATTTTGCTACTGTTATGAATCGGGTGACCCCTGTGAAAGGGTCGTTCGACCCCCAAAGGAGTCGCGAACCACAGGTTGAGAACCCCTGATCTATAGGGTATTTATTGACTGTTTTTCAGAAATAAATCACCTGGATTTTCTTCATTGTCTGTCATAATCTGGAAGCTCTATTGAGATCCATTCAAAATCATAGCAACACACAAATCTTCAATGATAGACAGGTGGTAGCTGTTTATGAGGTACCATGTCTAGGAATTGATATTCGTTCTCCTGGTATGAGAAGGGAGAATTCTACCACCGAATCACTAAAATTAGAGCTGAATTAATTTGGTCATTAATTAATTAAACAAATATTTATTGTAAAACTATTATATGCCAGGCACTATGCAGACATCTGCTATCACAATGATGAATGAGACAGTTAAGTCTCTGCCTTCATGGAGCAATGTATAGACTTCAAGGAGAGGAAGACAATGTAATAGGATATTTTATGTTATAAAGGACAAAAAAGCTGCACCCAAATTGGCTTAAGCAAAAGGGAAATTTATGACTCATTAAAAAAAGTGTAGAAAAGTTGATTACTTCATATGGAGTTTTATCTTGAGCCTTAGGTAATGTTACCAAAATCTAATTTCTCTCTTTTTCTCCTGCTTATGGCTATGCTTTCCCTGTGTAAATGCAATCTCTAAGCAGGCTCTCCCTTTAGAGAAGCAAATGAGCTGAAACAGCTATCAGGAAAAAAAAGTGAGTCCCAGAATATGTTCCTTTGATTTTCTTTGGTTGAGAGGCCAGGGTAATGGGCTGGTCTGATGGGTTGAGTCTCTGACCTGGACAGTATTAGAACTGGGAATGGAGAGTCAGTGTTAAGCATGTAGATTGAGAATGGAGGAGGGGACTTTCCCCGAGGAAAAAAATGTTTCCAGAACAAAGATGCTCAAAAACAAATGATGTTCATAAACAAGGAGAAACAATAATGCAGCCTGATTACATAAAAGTAATCAATGTTGTACAAGAGCAGTGCTGTTAGCAAATATGAGTCAATTCTGACTCATGATGACCTTACATACAACAGAAGGAAATGCTGCCTGATCCTTCAGCATCTCATGATCTCTGGCATTTCATGTCCATCGTTCAGACAATAATGTCAATCCATATCACCAAGCAATGTTGGTGCTCCCTTTACCCAACTTGATGTCCTCCTCCAGCAATCAATGCTCCCAGATGATGTGCCTAAAGAAGTGAGTTGGATGATATTCTATTGTAGTCAACAAGGTTATCTTTAGCTAATTTTCAAAAGTAGATACAAAAGGTTGTTCTTAATCTGGAAGTCACATCGTCCTTCACAATATGACAAACTGATGTATGAGTGTTGAAGAGTTAGTTTTATACTATTTTCCATCAATATGAGATTGACTCATCGTGATGCCATGTGTTAGAATAGAATAAGCTCGAGTACAATTATTCTGTGTATGGTTTTCAGTGGCTGATTTTATTTGAAGTAGATAGCCTGAGTGGTGCGGATGGTTAATGTGCTTGCCTTCTAACTGAAACTTTGAGGGTTCGAGCTTACTCAGAGGTGCCTCTGAGGAAAGGCTTGACTATTTCTGAAAACACCAGCAATTGGAAACCATATGGAGAATAGTTCTATTCTAATACACACAGGATTGCCTTGAATCAGTGTTGAATTGATGGCCAGTGGTATATTATTCTTCACCACCCATCTGTCAATTTGTCTTATAGTGATGGCTTATGTTTTGCTTCAATGTTGGAAAATATGCATCCAGTAATTCAAATACCAGCAGAGTCATTTATGACGGACAAGTTTTAAAGGTGCTTCTAGACTAGGAAGGAGCTCTGGAGATGCAGTGGTTAAAGTGTTCAGTTGTGAAGCAAAAGGAAGTGGGTTGAGCCCATTATCCACTCTGCACTAGAAACATATGGCAGGGGTTGGCAGTCAAGGCATCTTTGGAGGTCTCACTGCAGCTTTGGTGCTCTACTCCACACTCATTCCGGTGTCCCATTTCTGATTTCAGGTGCAGCCCTAGAAGTCAGCTCCCGACATGTGGACAGAGGGCCACTTTTAATTCTGCCTTCAACGTGTGAACAGAGGGCCACTTTTAATTCTACCAGGAGCTTTCTTGGTAGGTTGGGGAGCTTGCACTTCCCACCAGAAGTGTGAAGGAATTTTACTGGGAGCACAGAAATTGGTGAATCTATGCCCCAGCCCCTACTCCTTTGGGGAGGACAGCTCTACAGCATGGTTTACAACAGGGCTCCTCAAACTTTTTAAACAGGGGGCCAGTTCACTGTTCCTCAGACCATTGGAGGGTTGGACTATAGTTTAAAAAAAACTATGAACAAATTCCTATGCACACTGCACGTATCTTATTTTGAAGTAAAAAAACAAAATGGGAACAAATACAATATTTAAAATGAAGAACAAGTAAAGTTAAATCAAACTTACTAGTATTTCAATGGGAACTATGGGCCTGCTTTTTGCTAATGAGATGGTCAATGTCCGGTTCCATATTTGTCATTGCTAGTCATAACAAGTGATGCAAGTGTGCATCAGTTAGTCTAGATCTTGTTGGAGATTTCAGATGTTTCATTCTGGAAAAAGTCTGTTCACAGACATAAGTGCTGCCCAAGATGGTTGCCATTTTGAGTACATGGTTCCTGAGATTAGGATCTGTCTCAGAGGGGAGACATGCATAGAAATTAGGAAGGCTGCTTGACTTGAATGCGTCTTTCAGAGTCACAATTCTGCAGTTCAGCCAGTTCCATTGGGTAAATTGTATCCACATTTTCAATGTCAATAGAAAATGGGTTACGGAAAAGCTGTACGTCCTGTTCATGGAGATGAAGCTCTTTAGATCTAAATTGGAACTCCTTTTGCAACTTTTCCAGTGAATCCACACATGTTTTGTCTGGGAATGCAACCAATGGTTTTTCCACTAACAGATTTTTAGTTGTGGGGAGATGGCAGAAATTTTCCTCCTTCACTAAACAAGTGAGGAGGCCTAATTGTACTTCAAATGCTTTCACATGTGATTGCATATCACAGATGAGCTTCCCCTTTCCTTGAAGTTGCACATTGAAACTGTTGAGTCGCTCTGTTACATCTGTCAGAAAGGCAAGGTGCCATTTCCATTCTGCATCATTGAGCTCTGGTACTTCTTTGTTTTTGAAAGCAGAAAAGCTGTAATCTGTGGAAGTAAGTCATAGAAATGTTTCAGAACTCTCCCTCGACTCAGCCAATGGACTTCTGTGTGGTACAGAACATCTTCATAGGCAACATTTAGCTCAGACAGAAATTCCTGAAATTTTCTGTGGTTTAGTGCATTAGCTCTAATGAAGTTAACACAAGATACCACAATTTTCATAACAGAGTCCCACTTCAGTGATTTACTACACAGCGCTTGTTGGTGGATGAGGCAGTGTATGTCTATTGGATGAGAATGGTTATGTTTGTCCATCTCTTGGTTAATGTGAGCAATTACTCTTTTTTTAGACCCCACCATGCTAGGAGCACCATCAGTTGTCACACTGGCTAGTTTAACCCAGTCCAGCTCTAAACCATTCACAGTTTGGCAAACCTTTTCATAGATAACCTCTCCTATAGTTGCTCCTTTGATGCTTTGCAGTGCAGCAAGCACTTCTGTGACTTCGAAATAGTCATTCGTCCCATGAATAAAAGTTAGAAGTTGTGCAGAATCATAAACATCATTACTTTCTTTGAGTGCCAAGGAAAAATAGGAAAGATTTTTTGGGGAGTTTTGCAAATGCTGATTCAAATTGTCCCCATTTCTTCAATCCTTCGTGTAATTGTAGGTCCTGAAAGACTCACTGTACTAAATAAATCGGCCTTCTCTGGACACATCTCTTTGTCAACAGAAAGAAGGCGTTCTTTAACAAATTCTCCCCCCACGAATGGTCTGCCTGTGCACGCTATTAGCTTGGCAACTTGAAAACTTGCTCACAGTGCTGAAACATTTAGCTGCTCCTGCTTCACAAAAGTATTTTGCTGAGTTGTCAATGTATTTTTCAGTTTTAATATTTTATCTTTTCTCACTTCTCTGACCGAACAATCATATTTATCTTTATATTGAGTTTGATAGTGTCGACGCAAATTGTAATCTTTGAACACAGACACTATATTCTGGCATATCAAACACACAGCTCTTTCCTTGTACTGGATGAAAAAGTAATCATAAGTCCACTGCTCTTTGAATATCCTACACTCTGAGTCAATTGTTCTCTTTCTCAATATCATTGTTTCCTAGGGATCCAAATTGTAAATTAGTAAAATACCAATATATATATACAGAGCTACAAAAACAATATACCAGCAATAACTTTGCCCACACAGAGACATATAGACTTCACTGCCCATAAATGCAGCCTGATCAGTGTCCATCAATGCAGCGTTGCTAGTCCACATCATTTCGGTCTCACCAGTGCCCATATTGGTGGAACTCTGCTTTTACCTCAGACTCACACTAGTGTGGTGCAGGAACCAGCACGATTACAGAGCCGGTTCCTCCACCACCTTGCCAGTTCACACTACCCTGTGTGAACTGTACTGTGATCTGTGAACTCTCACAGGAATCTGATCGCTTGGGTGAGAAGACTCATGCAATCAAATTCCACTGCAGGAAAAAAGAAAGCACGTATGCCCTTTTTCTTCCGGAATCTAATGCGAGTTCAGCCATACAAGCATATGGCTGAACTTGCACTGCTCAGAGATCGCAACAGTATGAACCGGGGCTTACACAGCACACAACATACAACATCATACACAAATAAATAGTAATCAGAATATAAATATACTTACTGTCAATTAAATTGGGTTTCCTACTCCTCGGCTGTCTGCAGAGCCGGATTAAGTTCCCATGCGGCCCTAGGCAGATTACCAGTTTGGGGCCCCCATGCAATAACACTGAGCACTGACTATTTGCATTAACACTGAGCACTTACAATTATCATTACCATTGAGCACTGACTATTTGCATTATCTCTGAGAGCTGACCATTTGCATTAGCATTGAGTGCTGACTATTTGCATTATCACTGTGATGTAACCCCCCTAGAAACCACCCCAACCAACTTAAAAAAAAGACCTCCTAACTTCAGAAAAAAAGGTCCCCACTAACCGCAAATAAGGCCCTACTAACTGCAAAATTAAAAAAAAAAATGGATCTAACTTCCAAAAAAAATTCCTAATTTGTTCTTACCTCGGTCCTCAGGCAGCAGCAGGCCCTGCACAGGCAAGTTCATGACTTTTCTGATCACACACTGAGAGGAGTAGTTGAGAGACAGAGAGAAGGAAGGAAGGGAGTCGGAGAGTGCAGCGCACATTCCAGACATGCGCACTGCAAGCCCAGAACCAGTTGGCTGCTAAGCAGGACAGGCAAAAACACCCAGGGGGCTGTATAAATGTCCTCAGCAGGCCGCATGTGGCACACAGGCCGTAGTTTGATAACTATTGAAGTTTACAACTTCAATGGAGAGTTCCCATGGGAGGGATCCCAGGTGCCCACAACTGTAATCAACCATCAAGTGGATCCTTTATTGGCTTCTCCTTTTTCCCTATCTCACTCTTCTCCACTCCTTCACTATTGCTTCCAGAACCCCCTGACCTCGATCTCTGCCCAAGAGACATCAGACTGACACCAAGCTGAGACCTGAAAGCTGTGAAAGATCTAGTCCTGAAGAGGAAAAGAAGACTGTGGGTTTATAAAGAGGAACAGAACACTTTTATCAAATAAGAAAGAAAGATTCTATTAATTTCAGGCCACAGGGGAGAGCTATGAAAAGTAAAAGTTACAAAGTGCATTTAATGAAGGCAAGCATTCTTAAAACTATTTACATATTAATAACCAGAATTTAGCATGTTAATGAAAGTAATGTGTATAATTATTAAAGTTGATTAGCCTTGTCCTACCCCCTATGTACTGCAATGTTCTTAATATGTCTATTAACTTATTTATTTTTAATTTTTATTGTGATATGGGTGAAAATTTATCAAGCCAATTGGTTTCTCATTCAGCCTTTCATACTCATTTCGTGTCATTTGTGGATGTGTTTATCATTTCCATTTGCCCTTTTCTCCTATCCTTCCTTTCCTCCTGAGCTTTTTTGTTGTTATATTGCAACATAACATTGAGTCAGTTCCAACTCATAGTGAATCCTATGTACAGCAGAACAAAACATTGTTCAGTCCTGCACCATTCTCACAATTGTTGCTGTTTGAGCCCATTGTTGCACCATTGTGTCAATCCATCTTGTCAAGGGCCTTCCTCTTTTTCACTGCCCTTCCACTTTACCAAGCATGATGTCCTTCTCCAAGGACTGACATGTCCTAAGCATCCTTTCCTCTAAGGTGTATTCTTATTGTACTTTTCCCAAAACAGATCTGTTTGTTCTTTTGGCAGTCCATAATACTATCAATATTCTTCACCAGCATGGTTCCGCAGTTCTCAACCTGTGGGTCGCTACCCCTTTGAGGGTCAAACAACCCTTTCATAGGGGTTGCCCGATTCATAACAGTAGCAAAATTACAGTTATGAAGTAGCAACAAAAATAATTTTATGCTTGAGGGGTCACCACAACATGAGGAACTGTATTAAAGGGTCATGGCATTAGGAAGTTTGAGAACTACTGCTACAGTTCAAATACATCTATTTTTTTTCAGTCTTCCTTATTCAATGCTCAGTTTTCACATGCATATGAGGCAAATGAAAACACCACGGTTTGGGTCAGGCACACCTCAAAGTAACATCCTTTCTTTTTGACACTTTAAAGAGGTCTTATGTAGTAGATTTACCTAATATAATGTTTCCTTTGACCTTTGGATGGCTGCTACCAAAAACATTGATTGTGAATTCAAGAAAGATAAAATCATTGACAATTTCAATCTTTTCTCTGTTTATCATGATGTTACCTATTGGTCCGCATGTGAAGATTTTGGTTTTCTTTACATTGAGTTGTAATCCGTACTGAAGGTTGTAAACCTTGTTCTTCACCAGCAAGTGCTTTAAGTCCTTCCCACTTTCAGCAAGCAAGGTTCTAAGCTTTATATCTAGCCAAATGTTACCTTTTTTATCTCTATGATTGATTGGTCTAAGGAGTACAGAACTTGGCATTATTGATAATTTTATAGGCTTGTGTATCATTTCACTGGAAGTGAATTCAGTTTCAGGCTTGAAGACTGTCTAATGTCCCTGGGGTTCTACCAGTCTCTATCGGCCCAGTAAGCCCGGTCTTTTTTATTTGGAGTTTTACTCTCACTGTATTCATCCATGATTTCACAGCTCTCTCAAAGGTTTTTCTCCTTACCCTGACACTATGGTGACTCCTTTCAGAGCTGTCAGAAATGGTAACTGGGCACCATTGAATTCTTCTAGTCTCAGGGTCAAAGATTGTTTTCTTGAGTCTTTGATTTTCTACACTTTCCTTTGCTCCACAGAGATAGCAGTAGGCCACGTAAACACTTTTAGAGCCTTTGTTTTTATTAACCAATGTAGGATGTAGTACGTTGTCTTCGTGGACTGTGTTATACAAATGCATTTAGGTATCCCCTGGGTTTGTGGTTCTGAGACCTTAAACCTAGTGACTCATTCCTTCAAGGTGTTACATTTGGTTAAGAAGTTTTAATAACGTCACTGCAAAATATTAAAGGCTGAAATTGCTCTACCTCTGGTGAGTCTCCTCTGACCATAGACCAGGGATGTGACTAGTTTTGCTATTATGCAGAATGCATTGGGAGTGGATTATTGCAGATGCAGTTAGGTTAAAATTTAACACCTTATCATTTAATCTCCTTTTTGACCCATTTTAAATTTGTTCTACTTTTTAATATTTTCTACTTTTTGATTGAGGTTTCTTTCTATTTTACTTTGTTATTGTTGTTAGTTCTCTTTTTTTTTTTACTTATTTATTTAAAATCATTTTTTAAATCGTTTTATTAGAGGCTCATACAACTCTATCACAATCCACACATACATCATTTGTGTAAAGCACATTTATACATTTATTGCCCTCATCATTCTCAAAACATTTGCTCTCCACTTAAGCCCCTGGCATCAGGTCCTCATTTTTCCCCCTCCCTCCCCACTTCCCTCTCCCTC
>NW_022111329.1:3535098-3536268 GCF_000313985.2 Echinops telfairi | reverse complement strand
CTTGATCATGCCCTACCAGGCCTCCTACACCCTCCTCACCACCGGCTTGGATCACTTTCTCCCTTGTCCCTGGGTTTGTTAACACCACTACCTTTTCCCCCACCTCCCCCTCTCCCATGTTCCCCCGGAACCGTCGGTCCTGTTGTTTTCTCCTCCAGATTTTTATCTTATTTATTTTATCTATCTTATTTAGACAGACCTGAGGAGATAATAACATGCACAAAAACAAGACAGAGCAAAACCAAGCAACAAAATAAAACAAAACAACTACAATAAGCCAATGACAAACAAAACAAAACAAAACACAAGCAAGAAAAACTTGTAGTTAGTTCAAGGTTTGTTTATTGGCCTTTAGGAGTGCTTTCCAGTCGAGTCTGTTGGGGTGCCAAGCCCTGACCCCAAAGTCTATTTTTGGTATTCACTAGGGACTTTGTTGCTCTGCTTCCCTTGCTGTTCTGTTACACACCCTTAGTGTTTGGCCTCGGTGTGGTGGGATCAGATCGGGAGCAATTCCCACTCTGTCTCCTGTGTTGTCCCATGTAGGTGACTTCTATGGTCAGTGAGGGATATCATATCTCATAGTGGGGTCAGCCAGGTGGTCTTCTCTGTAGATTGGCTGCTCTGGGTGGGAATCTCGTCCTCAAGGCTTGGTGGGCTACGATGTGTTCCACTCTCTCTTCCTCCCCCTTCATTTGGTCCTGTGTGCTCTGATCAGAAATGTCTCTCTCCCTGAGCTGCAGATTCAGTGCTGTCCTCTGAAATAAATTCTTCTGGGGGGAGGGGCAGTTGGCATTGGGGCAGCCCCTCAGACCTCTCCACTGGTTCCCTTCTCCATGTCGGCATGTTGCATTCACACCTTGGAGCACTGGGTTGAAGTCTGGTCCCTCTTTCCCTATGGAAGTATACACAATACGCTCCCCTTGGGTGGGTTAGTGCCCTGTGTCCCCGCTACCCATTTCTTTTTAATTTTTTTTCCTGTTCCCCACGTCGTTTTCAATTGGCTACCATATGTATCCCAGGATTTGGTCTGGCCCCTGCCATACTACCTGGTCCTCATCCCAGGAATGTTTGTATACAGTAGCTTTTTCCCTATGCCCTTTTTGCATTTTTCTTTTAAAGCTTACCTCAGCGGACTCATGTTATACTTGTCCTTTTGTGCTTGGCTTACTT
>NW_022111329.1:3526598-3533284 GCF_000313985.2 Echinops telfairi | reverse complement strand
GTTTTGACAACTGTGGCTGTATAGTATGTGCTAAAGTCAGGTAAAGCAAGCCCTCCCACTGTGTCCTTCTTCTTGAGGAGTTCTCTGCTAATTATGAGTTTCTTTACTTTCCATATGAAGTTGGTAATCAGTTTTTCCATTTCTTTGAAGAAAGATGAGGGTAATTTTACCGGGGTTGCATTAAATTTATATAGTGCCTTTGGCAGAACTGACATCTTGACTATTGGAATCCACGAGCATGGGATATTCTTCCATTTGTTGAGGTCACTCTTGATTTCTTGTAATAGTGTTCTGTAGTTTTCCCCATATAGAACTTTTGTTATTTTAGTCAGGTATCTCCCTAGATATTTCAATTTGTGTTTGGCTATTGTGAAGGGTACCACAAGAAAAAAACCCCATGTACTTACTTCAAGGATCATTGGCCTTTAAGAGTGTTTTCTAGTCCAGTCTGTTGGGGCACCATGCCCTTGCCCCAAAGTTTGCCTTCAGCATTCCCTGGGGACGTTGCTGCTCCATTCCCTTGCTGTTCCGCTGCACTCCCCCAGTGCTTTTCCTCGGTGTGGCAGTATCAGATCGGGTGCAATTCTCACACTGTGTCTCTGGTGCTGTCCCCCGCAGGGCCATGGGTCAGTGAGCGGCATCATGTCTCATAGTAGGGCTGGCCATGTGGACTGGCTGCTCTAATTGGGGTCATAGGCCTCAAGGCCTGGTGGGCCGGGATGTGCTCCAGTCTCTCCTCTTTCCCCATAATCTGCTCCTGTGTGCTCCGATCAGATATGTCCCTCTCCCAGAGCTGCAGATTTCGTGCCCTCCTTTGAAATAAATTATGCCAGCATATCAATCATGAGTCTCTCTTCCTTTCTCAGGTGAGCACTCTTCTTTTCTCAGGTGAGCATGTATTGCTATGAAACTTCCTCTGATAGCTGCCTTTGCTGTGTCCCATAATTTTGGTACGTTGTGTGCTCAATATCGTTGGTTTCTAGAAAGTTCCTAATTTCATCTCTGATCTGTGCCAGTTCGCACTCCTTTTGCAGTAGAGTTATTCATCCTCCAATTGTTTGCTCTTGTTTTCTTTGTCTTCCTTTTGTTAATTTCCAGGCTTGTGGCACAGTTGTCAAAGAGACAGGTCTGTATGGTATCAATGAGCTTAAATTTATGTGTATTCACCTTATGCCCCAGCATGTGGTCTATCTTTGAATATGTGCCATGTGGGCTTGAGAAGAATGTGAATTTTTTTATATTTGGTTGAAAAGCTCTGTAACTATCTATCAGGTCAAATTGTCTAATTGTAGTGTTTAGATTTCTAGCTTCCTTGTTGAGTTCCTTTTCCTGTGATCTATCTTTCTCAGAGAGTGGTGTATTGAAGTCACCCACTATAGTTGTTGAGGCTGTGATTTCTTTTTTCGTCTTTTGGAGTGTTTGGTTGACGTATTCCTTGGGTTTTTCATTCGGGGAATATTTGTTTATAATGCTTAGTGGTTCTTTGTCTACCATTCACTTGAGCATTATATAGTGTCCCTCCTTATCTCTTTTTATGGTTTGCACTTTTTAAAAAAAAGTCATTTTATTGGGGGCTCATACAACTCATCACAATCCATACATACATCAATTGTATAAGGCACATTTGTACATTTGTTACCCTCATTATTCTTTAAAAAAAATAATTTTATTGAGGGCTCATAAATTCTTATCACAGTCCATACATACATCCATTGAGTCAAGCACATATGTACACCTGTTGCCCTCATCAATCTCAAAACATTTCTCCTCTACTTTAGCTCTCAATATCATTTGCTCATTTTCCCCCTCTCTCCCCTCCCCCTCCCTCCAGAATCCTTCATAATTCATAAATTATTATAGTTTTGTCATGAGTTACACTGTCCAACATCTCCCTCTGCCCTCTTCTCTGCTGTCCATTCCCCAGGGAGGAGGCTATACTTAGATTCTTGTAATTGATTCCCCCCTTATGGTTTGCACTTTGAGGTCAATTTTACCCGAGATTAGGATTGCAACTCCTGCTTTTTTTGAATTGTTGCTTGCTTGATATGCCTCTCTCAAGCCTTTGATTCTCAGCCTACTTTTGTCTGTAGCCTTGAGATGTGTCGCCTGTAGGCAGCAGATTGATGGGTTATGTTTTCTAAGTCAGTCTGCTAGCCTCAGTCTTTTAATGTATGAGTTCAGGCCATTGATATTCAGGGTTATTATCTCCATCTGGGACTCTGTCATGTCATCTTATACCTTGTGTGTTGGGTGTTTTCCTACTTTCCTTCCTCATTATTGTGTTGTGCGTGTGTGTGTGTGTGTATCATTCTTGACTTCTTTCCATCCTTAAGCCAATGCTATCTTGGGGTCTGTTTTCTCTTTGTTGCCCTCTGGGTGAGGTTGTTCTATGTGGCGGTCTCTTGTTTATCCTTGGTGAGTGTTGTTCTTCTGCCCATACTGGGTCTGCAAGGATCTTTTGTAATCTGGGTTTCTTCTAACATACTCTTTGAGTTTTTCCTTGTCTGGGAAGACTCTTACTTAGCCACCTATCTTGATAGATAATTTAGCTGGGTAGAGTATTCTTGGTTTTGCGTTGTTTTCCTTCAATTTTTGGAATATGTTACTCCACTCTCTCTTCTTCATAGTTTCTGCTGATGGTTCTGAGCATATTCTTATTTGGGAATCTTTATATGTGATTGCTTGTTTTTCCCTAGCTGCTCTCATGATTTTCTCCTTTTCCTCAGAGTTGAATAGTTTAACTATTATGTGCCTTGGTGACATGTTCTTGGGAGTCAGTCTAGTTGATGTTCTTTCAGCGTCCTGGCTGGTTCCTGGTTTTCATTCTTTAAGCTGGGGAAGTTTCCCTCAAAAAATTCTCTTACTATTGTTGCAGATGACTTCTTTGTTGTGTATTCCTCTGGTAAACCAATAATCCTAATGTTGTTCCTATTCATAGCATCAGACATAGTTTCTAGGTTTTCTTCAGCTTCTCTGATGATCTTATTAGATTTTTGTTCGCATCTGTTAAAGTCTGCTTGGCTGTCCTCCAAGTCACTGGTGCTTTTCTCTGCTTCCTCCAATCGATTCTTGAGGTCCGTGTGTCTGCTACTGATTTTGTTATCTCCTCCCTAAGCTCTTGTATATCCCTTTGGTCTATGGACTTTATCTCCTCTATCATTTCATCCCTTTTCTGTATTGTTTCCCTCATATACTGTATGATTCCAAGCAGCATTCTGAAAATTTCTTTCTGTGGCAGCTCAATGTCTGCTTCTTCTATGCATGTCATATGTTCAGGACATCTTCTGCCATTGCTTTTTGTTTCTCCTGTTTTTTCGTTGAGGTCGTTGGGTCTCATGGCTTTGTGTGTTGCATTTTTTCAGAGGAGCCAGGTGTCATTTTCCAGGGAATTGAAGAGCACTGGTTCTTTCTGGTAAACTTGTAGGGATGTTTCTTCAAACTGCCTACAGCTAATGTAACTATGGAATTAACCTACACTTTATCCTCCTGTGGCTTCCCTCTCAGGGGAGTGCCCCAGAAGGCTGGTGGGTTGCCTGCTTTGGTGCATAACACTGTGAATGCTGGGCTGAATTGCCCTGGTCAGGTAGATCACTGCGGATATTGGCCAGAGGTTCCTGCTGCAGCTTGTAACATTGGCAAGTGTTGTTCGAGCTGCCTTAGACTGTGTGAGGCACCAAGGTAGGCGGGATGAAATTCCCTCAGTCATGTAGGCCCACAGAGGAAAAATAGGAGCCCCCTCAACCACAAGCAGGAATTCCTCCCCTCCTAAGAAGTTGGGCGGAGTATTCCCTGGTGGAGGTCTGCTGGGCTTTCCCCAACCTAAGGCTATATGCTGCACAGGGTGGAGCTCACCTAATTGGATCGGGGGCAGGAGTAAATGCCCTAGGCTAAGGGGAGTGGTCTAGAGGACAACAGTGGAGTGTGAGAGAACAGGAAAGAGACAAAGAGGAGAAAAAGATGAAAAAACAAGCCTACTGAGTCTGTGGGGGGGATACAGAGAAGAAAGGGAAACAAAAGTAACCATATAGCTGAGCCCCAACCCCTGCCTGTGTGGCTTCAAGGGATTAATCCCTTCCCTGATGTGGCAGCAAGCTGTGGCTATGTTGAGATAAAGCCCCTGTGCTGGCTCCAAATGGTCCAGCTTTGGCCGAGACAGTTGCAGGGCTAAGGTCAAACCCTAGCCGGCCTCCATTGAGGTAAGCCAAAAGTCCCCAGCCCCTCAAAATCTTGTGAATCTGTGCCTACTTATCTTTATGATGCTCCTCCTGCGATCCAGAAGTGTTGAATTTCCCTCTTAGTAAATCTCCTGGGCTGATTTCTTCGGAGTTCCTCAGGTATGTGTTACTCAGTCTCCATCTTCCCATAAGTCTCCTCTTGTTAGTTCTTTTAACTGTTTTTTCTGGGTATGAAATCCAGGATTGATTAACCTATAGAGACAGTAACTCGATTAATGATCCCTTGAGGGTATGGCAGGGGAGGTTGGGGATAAATGAGGAGCTAATAATGAATACAAGAACAAAGAAAATATCCTAAAATTTACTTGTGGTTATGATTGTATGACTCTTATTAATATGGTTGAAATCGTGATTGTATGATTTGTGAATTCTGTGCCAATAAACTGTTTTTTTAAAAGAAAGGTAAATGCTCTAATTACCGTATTATCCTTTAAATGATCCTGTAAAGAAAGCAGTATTGTCTACATTTATAGGAGAGTCTACCAAAGACCCAAAGCTTAGGTAATATGCCCAATACCATTCATCTACTGCAAAGTAGATACAATATCCTGTCATGGCTTTTTTCTGCCCACAAAAATCTTGCTCTTGTCATCTTACCTTCTCCCAGGAGAAGGAACACAAATGTATTTCTTTATAGATGGCACCAAGAAAGCACAGAGTGTGATTGTTTTGTCTTATAAGCAAAGGGTAGAAAGTTGTGACTTTCACCTGTTGGCCTCTATTTTTACAGTAAAATAAGATGGTAAGATCACTGAGGGAAAGGAAGCAAAGTTGGAAAAGAGTTGTACAATTACCTACTAACTTTGGGGTAAGTGAAAGAACTGACAAGCAGCACTGAGACTCCAGGTGAAATTAATCTGAGACACTCTCATCCTGCATGTCTATGTACTATGTCCAGTTCATCTCAACACATGATTGGCTGGAAGAGAGAAGGTAGATTATAGGAATGACTCAAGTAGGGATTTATAGGGTGGATGCATCAAAGTAAAAATATATTGTGGATAGAGCCATTCAACTGAGCCTCAGGGAGTACTGGAAGTCAAATTTGGGTGAGGAAGGCAGTAGAACTTGAAGGTCACAGGCAATCCAAGAGAATATGGCAGATTCAGGAGCTTACTTCAATTTTTATAATGATATTGAATGAGAAGTAATTTAATGGAGCAAAAGAAGAATTTCTAATCAACTTCATCTCCATCCTACTACAGCAAACCTCTACAAATGCTGGCTTTTGTTGGTTGTGGCATTTCCATAATTTGTTTTACCACAACCTAAAGACAAGGGCCATGTTTGTTCTGTGTTTTATCTGATTCCTTGTAGTTAAATAGACTTTTGTCCCAGGCTATGGGCTTATTTATTTTTTTTTGCTAAGAGCTTATTAAAAAATTGGACAATAACATGACATTTCATGACTCTATCAAAGGCTTTGATTCTCCTCCTGCCATTATACATAGTACAAAATAGAGCTATCGGAGCAGGTAAGGACAACCCAATCTGTAACAGTCAGCAGTTTGAAATTACCAACTGGGAGAAACACAAAGTTTTGGACTCCTCTAGAGATTGGCAATCTTGGACACCCACAGAGGCAATTCTACTACAAGGTCACGATGAGTCAGGATTGGATTGGTGACCATGAGTTTGAGTATGAGAATCTTAGGGGGGGAATTAAATGATCTGAATTAATATCCATAGCTTCAATTCAACTCAATTAAGCCAGAGTATATTGAGTTCATATTGTATCCAAGGCACTTAGCTGAGTGAGGAAATCCAATTGTCCTTGTTCAATAGTTCTCAGAGCCTATTGGAGACAATAGTTACACAGAAATGGCTATCTCAGGATTTACTTGGAGAACTCTGGAGGTTTATATAATTTTAACTTTCCTGTGGTCACTTAGGAAGAGTCATTTATTCACCTTTTACTGAGTGCATTCTCATACTAGCCTTTATCACTGTTATTCAGGTAGCCCCCAAATATTGTTGTCATAAGTCAACTCTTCTTACAAGTATCTATAAATTCTGTGCCTTTGCTATAAGTATCTTCCTTGTTTTTCTAAGATTTCCCCAAGAATTCTCTCTTTCATCACTAATTTTGTCTTTTTCATGGCCTCCCACAGATATTGCCTGAAGTTTATAGAACATTTCCCTTTGAAAAAGAACATGATAGGAAGGAGGGAAGATAGCTGACTATTAGGTAGCTCATGCCCGGAGCGCCGAGATCGGTGACTAGGGAGAGATGGGGGTGGAGTAGGGGTACCAAATTTCTCTGTTCGATTCCCAAGACCACTAAGAGCATCTCTCGGTCCCAGAGGTGGACTCCCACCCATAGCCAGGGCTCTGCGCGGACACCCGGGGTCTCAGGTGAGGCGCTGCATGCACCCGCTAGGCAGAACCTGTGCCACAAAGCAGCTAGGTGCACGGCGGAGGCTGAGCCCGCCTTCCTCAACGCTTCGCGCA
>NW_022111329.1:3524970-3526428 GCF_000313985.2 Echinops telfairi | reverse complement strand
CCACAGCCAGGCGGAAGTTAGAGTCTGAGGACCTGCCTCTCGGCTCCGCATAAACCGCCAATCAGACCTTCGTGCACTCTTAGAAACAGCAGCCCAGAGGAAGTGCGCCCCATCACTGTGCTCCTTGTAGATCCGCCAGCCAGCCCCCTCCCTGGGCCTTGCAGCCCACCCGCTCCCCTATACACGCACACGCCCGTGCATGGGGACACACACACGCACTCAGTGATCCGCATCCTGCCACACCGCTGCTGGCACAACTTTCTGCAGCTGCGGCATAAGAACCCAAGTTGTGGGGGCTTTATCACTGCATTCTTCCTTCTCCCTGCTCACTCTGTTCCACCCTTTGTGCTCCAAGAGGTGCATTTGCACACCAGTTTTGGTCCCCCTCCCATCTGCCTACCTGAGGGAAGTTCCCCTATACAGAAACAGATCACACAATCCCCAACCCATCCCCTAAATACACTCCCCTGCACTGGCGCCAATACTTTCTATCAGACCACAGCTTGCACAGCTACAGCCTCCCAAAGAGAGCTCAGGTTTCTGAGCCACCCGGGAAAATGGCACCGAGTGCCCACAAATCGAACATGAAACAGCAAGCTGCTTCCACATCTGCAACACAAAAAGAGAAACAAAATCCAATGCCAGAGGACCACCTGGACTAAAGACCAGTCATAGAAAGGGCAGAGGTTGACCTCCCACAGAAAGAAATCTTCATAATGCTGCTTGGAGCTATACAGGACATGAAGGAAGCATTACAGAAAAAGGATGAAATGATAGAGGAATTAAAGGCTATGCACCAAAAGGAAATACAGGAGTTAAAGGGTGAGATAACAAAAACTAACAGCAAACTCATGGACTACACTCAGAGAATGGAGGAGGCTGAAACCCGCACCAGTGAACTAGAGGATTCACAAGCAGAAATTAATAATCGTGAGAAAAAAATCTAACAAGTCCATCAGAGAAGCTGAAGATAACCTCAGAGCTATGTCTGACGCTATGAGAAGGAACAACCTCAGAATTATTGGCATCGAGGAAGAATCCACATCAAGGAGACCAACATCCAAAATAGTGATGGAATGTTTGGAAGAAAACTTTCCTAACTTAATGAAGGAAAACCAGGCAACTATTCAAGAGGCTGAAAGAACGCCAGCTAGACTGAATCCCCAGAAGAAGTCACCAAGACATATAGTTGTTAAACTATCCAGCTATGAGGTAAAGGAGAGGATTATGAGATCAGTCAAGGAAAAACAGGCAACCATATATAAAGGCAAACAGATAAGAATATGCTCAGACCTGTCAGCAGACACTATGAACAAGAGGAGACAGTGGAGCAGCATATCCCAAAAATTGCAGGGAATTTTAAAAAATCAATTTATTGGGGCTCATAAAATTCACCACAATACATAGATCAATTGTGTAAAGCACATCTATACATTTGTTGCCCTCATCATTCCCAAA
>NW_022111329.1:3505614-3506724 GCF_000313985.2 Echinops telfairi | reverse complement strand
TGGAGGAAATTATGCTAAGTGAAGTAAGCCAAACACAAAAGGACAAGTACTACATGAGTTCGCTAAGGTAAGCAAAAAAAAAATTCGTTTTCAAAAAGGGCATAGGGAAGAAGATGCTGCATACATACGTCCCTGGAGTGAGGTCCAGGTAATATGGCAGGGGCCAGACTAAATCCAGGGGTACATATGGGATACTTATGGTAGCCCACTAAAAGGGAGGAGGGAAAAAGATATGGGTAGCCAGGGGAACAGAGCACTAATCCACACAGGGGGAGGGTGTCGATTGTGTCTCCACAGGGAAAGAGGGACCAGACTTCAACTTGGAGCTCCAAGTCAGGAACGCAATGCTCTGACATGAAGTAGGGAACAGATGGAGAGGCCTGAGGGGCCGTCCCCATTACCAACTGGGTGCACGGCACCACCCTCCCCCAGGGGGAATTCACTTCAGAGGACAGCACTGAAGCTGCAGCTTGGGAAGAGGGGAAGGGGGACTGGTCTGGTCAGAGCGCATGTGAGCCAATGAGTGAGGAAGGGGAAGAAAAGGAAAGAGTGGAGCACATCCTGGCTCTCTGAGCCCTGGAGACAATGTGCCTGTTTGGAACAGCGGTGCATGGAGATGATCAGTGGACCGGCCCCACCATGGGACACAGCGTTCCTTGTTGACCCATCGCACCACTGGTGACAGCACTGGAGACAAACAGTGGGAATTGTGCCCGCCATGAGCTCATCTCGCCGAACAGCAGTCCCTGGGGGCATGCATCAGAGCAGTGGAGGAAGCAGAGCAGTGAGGTACTCAGGGATAGAGGCAATACCGGGGCATGGCACCCAATCAGACTTGATTGTAAAGCACACGTGAAAGAAAACAAACAGACCCTGAACTATTCATACGGTCATATATGTATGCATATGTGTGTATTGTTGTTGTTGTAGACATTGTTTTATTTTCTGTTGTTGCCTCGTTGCACTCAGTATGGTGATGGTATGTAGCATGTCTACCTGGAAGGGATAGGCGGAATAAACAAGACAGAAGAGAAAACAACAGGATGACAGATCAGGGGAACATGGGGGTAGGGGAGGGGAGGAGGAAGGAAGTGGGTGTTAACAAGCACA
>NW_022111329.1:3485105-3503884 GCF_000313985.2 Echinops telfairi | reverse complement strand
TATATATATATATATATATAAAAAGAACATGATACTTTCACAAATTCACAGAATGCTAGCTCTACAAGGGGCCATAGTGCTTCCAGTCTTTTTCATAGAAATTGACATTTGTAGTACACACTGGAGAAGATGAAGAGGGAGGTTTGTCTGAGGACGAGGGGTTATCAATACATTCTCCATGTTCATAACAATATTAATCATGGTTATTACACAGGGACTAGCCTATCAGAATAGGCAAAGGACATTGCTGTCGGTGATACAGGCTGTCTGTTTTTCTGTCATTTCCTGTCACACTATCCTTTCTTGATTCACATGTTTGAAAATAGCACTTCAGAGATGTGTTTACCACATGGCCCTTGAGTTTTACAAATCAGAGAACCTAGGCCCAGACAGGTGACATGACATACCTGAGTTTGCCCTGCTACCCCATTTAGAGGTAGTTCATTTCATAATACTTTTGCCTCAAATTTCCCAATCTCCTGTTCTTTTGTGTATGATGTATCTCTGTCTGGAATGCCTACCACTCTACTCTGACATAACCATTTCAATCTCTTCTCTTGGTGAACTCCTATTCATCCTTTAAAGCCCAATTTGTTTACTATTGCCTTTGTGTAACTTTCATTAACTACCCTCAGCAATTAGTCGCTTTCTTCAGTTTTACCAGTTCCCTTTTACCAGCTTTTAAAAATAAAATAAGATTAAATAAGCTTATATAAGTATGCATCAGGGTATTTCACAGTTAGTTGTAACAAACATGTACACTGGTATAACCACCACCACCATCAATAGATAGACCTTTCCCATCACTCCAAGAATTAGTTCAGGCTCCTTTTATTTTTATATTTTAATTTATTGCTAATTGGGAGTTAATATTTATATCATTCCACAGTTCAGTCATGCAAAGCAGTATTGTACAATTGCTACCACGATCAGTTACCAAGCATTCGTTTTCTTCCTGGACTTGTCGACATTGTCTCCTTTTCACCGCCAGTACCCTCCCACCTCCACTGTACCACCTGCCCCCAAACCCTTATTCTACTTGCTGTCCTTATAGGTTCATCAATTCTGGGCTTCATATACCTTAAAATGGAAAAAAATCATATAACACAGCTTCAATGACACAACACCTCTGAGATCCACCCTAATGTGAACAAATAAGAATAAAACAAAACAGAACAAATGAAAAATACAGAAAATGTTGAAAACCCCTTCAGGCCCAGCATACATCAGAGGGGGAATCAACTGACAAAGTTTTAACTGTTCAAGTCAGAATTATGCCTTTGATCTTCTATATTCATCTCTCCAATGTACTCTGTTTAAGGGAGGGTGGAGGGAGAGTGGGTAGGAAGGAGGGAACCGATTACAAGGGACTATATGTGACCTCCTCCCTGGGGGACGGACAACAGAAAAGTGGGTGAGGGGAGACGTCGGACAGGGCAAGATATGACAAAATAACAATTTATAAACTATCAAGGGCTCATGAGGGAGGGGGGAGCGGGGAGGGAGGGGAAAAATGAGGACCTAATGTCGGGGGTTTAAGTGGAGAGAAAATGTTTTGAGAATGAAGTACAAATACACTTTACACAATTGATGTGTGTATGGATTGTGATAAGAGTTGTATGAGCCCCTAATAAAATGTTTTTAAAAAATGTACTCTGTTTAGTAACCACTTTCCTTCCATCCCTCATTTCTAGGTAGGAGGAGTTCACCAGAGGCTTATTTCCTATGTAATGCCCTCAAATATATCTTGGGCTCCCACTGTTATCCATAACCTTTTCCAAACTAGGTTCTCACAATTTAGGTTCTGATATTCATCACTCCTTCTATTTCAGATTATATGATTTAAAATCCTTTGATGACTGGTGATGGTGTGCTTCTTCCATGTGGACTTAGTTGACATCACACTTAGATGGCTGATTGTTTGGAGATAAGCCTTTAAGATCCCAGATGTTATTTTATCTGATAGCCGGGCACCATCTAATTTCTTTGCCATATTTTACTGTTCATGCTCCTTTTTAGTTAACCATTCTTTACCTAATACCAGCTCTAGGTCACCACTGCTGTTTTCCATTATAGATTTATGTTTTCTATATTTTCATATAACTTTTATCAAGCATTTATATGCTTTTATGTTGGACCTTTTCCATCAGCATGCTTTAAGATTTTTATAGTGTCATATGTATCAGTAGGTTCTTCCTATACATACAAGTTGTATGTATAGACCATAATTTTTTCATGTTTTTTTAAATTAAAAGATTAATTTATTGGGGCCTGTTATAATTTATAATCTATTAAGTGGTCACAAGGGTGGGGGGGAGGGATGGAAAAAAGAGAAGCTGTTACCAAGGGCTCAATAGAATGATGGGAACATATGTACAAATATGCCTGATACAATTGATGTATGGATTGTAATAAGAGTTGTAAGACCATAATTTTGACAGGCAATTTGCCAGTTGATAAACATTTGAATTGTGTCACCTTGAGGCTATTATGAATTTTAAAAGCTGGTGTGCACTTTTACAGTGCTTTACATAGCACTTTTCATATTCATTCTGATTTTGGTTTAGAAATTATGGACAAAACATTAAAAACCAGTCTTATTTTTTTATTCTAAAACTATTTAGTGTATATACTCGAGTATAAGCCAACCCGAATATCAGCCAAGGCAACTAATTTTACCACAAAAACTGCATTAAAAATATGCTGTAAAACTAGGCTTATTCTCACGAATATACGGTAGATCGATTTTCCAACACAGTTCCAACATAAGGTGAATGTTTAATAAACAATAGCGTTTAGGAGTCCTGGTGTCACAATAAGTTGAGTATAGAGTTGCTATCTGAAAGATTGGTGGTTCATACCCACCAGTTGCTCCATTGGAGAAAGATGAGGTAGTCTGCTCACCTGAAGATTTACCGCCTCAGAAACTCCCTGGAGTCATTCTACTACTGCAGTTCTCAACCTATGGGTAGCGACCCCTTTTGGGTTGAATGACTCTTTCATAAGGGTTGTCTAAGACCATCAGAAAACACATATTTACGATAGTCTTAGGAACCAAGACACCGCTCCTCTATCCGTCTCTAGGTGGGTCTGCCCACATGCAGATACGCCCACATATGAGTACCCGGAGTGATGACATCATCATGCCAACTCCATAACATACAGCCCATACAAATACAGGTGTATGTGACAAGGTTGGTGCTAAAGCAGTTCCTGTGTAGAGAGCAGCTGCTGTGTTGAATGCAGCAGTATTGGAGGTAAAACAACACTTCATGAATTATAATTGCTGGGTAAATGTAAAATCATAAACCACTGCAAAAAAAATTCTGTACCATGGGAACTTCATCTGGATGCTAATTGGTCTTTTTATATTCAACTGTGGTTGATGTGAATACTGCCCCCTTGTGATAGTAACAGGTATGTAAAAAAAAACAGAACGGTAAATCATAGGAAACGTTAATGAACTATATTGACTGAAGCCATTGTTATATACTATTTTCATTAGCAAATCATTCCATGACAATGGATTTTGTAGAGAAGAAAATAAAATATAGTGAAGATTTTTTACAGTATGGTTTTAACTCCATAATTACAGCAGGAATTGAGAAACCACTATGTGTTATTTGTTGTGAAGTTCTATCAGCCAAATCTATTAAGCTGAACAAACTAAAATGCCATTTTGATAGCAAGCATCCGAGCTTTGCCAGCAAATTTTAGAAGCAAAGCTGAAGGACTCAAGATAAGCATGCTTGACACTGGTGGCAAGTACCACAAACAAAACATACCGGTAGAAGCCATTCAAGCTTCCTATTTGGTGGCACTCAGAATCTCCAGAGCTAGGAAACCTCACACCATTGCTGAGGATTTACTGTTGCCGGCGGCAAAAGATATTGTTTGAGTTATGATTGGAGACGAGTTTGTTACGAAATTGAGTGCAATTTTCTTATTTAAGGACACTGTCCACAGAACAATACATGACATGTCTGCTGATATTCTTGATCAGGTAATCCAGGAAATTAAATCTGCTCCACTTCCAATATTTAACATCCAGCTTGATGAATCTACAGACGTTGCAAACTGTTCACAGTTATTGGTTTACATGAGGTTTATTAATGCTGGCAACTTTAAAGATGAGTTTCTTTTTTGCAAACCTCTTGAAACAACAACTACTGCACATGATGTATTTGACACAGTTGGTTCATTTCTGAAAGAGCATAAGATCTCTTGGGAAAAGGTTTGTAGTGTTTGCACAGATGGTACTCCTGTTAGGCTATGATGTCGATCTGGATTTCAATGTTCGGCATTGAATGAGTAACCAAAAGTCATCAGAATGCACTGTATGATTCATTGGCAATTATTAGCAACAAAGATGCTGCCACAAGAGTTATGAGAAGTAACAAAACGCTTCATAAGTTCTGTCCATTTTTTAAAGGCAAGCATTTTTTTTTAAGGCAAGCATTTTAAACAGTCGACTATTTTCACAACTGTGCAATGAGTTGGATGTGCCAAATAATGCTCTGCTATTTCACACTGAAGTGAGATAGTTCTCTAGAGGAAAACGTGTTTTTGAGCGTCGTGATGAACTCAAAACGTTTTTAATCAGAAAGCAGGACTGAAGTTCGAAGCACTTTTCAGCAATAAAAGTGAACTGCATAAAATAGCTTACTTGCTTTTCATCTTTGCCATCTTAAATTAGTTAAATTTTTCACTACAAGGACCAAATGCAACATGCCTCGATTTGTCTGAAAAGATCTGATCATTCCAAATGAAACTTCAGCTTTGGCAAAAAAAAAAAAAGGATGAAAATGAAATTTACATGTTGCCTACCTTAACTCCTTTCTTTGGGGGAACATTACATTGAACCAGACCAAAGGATTCCGATGATAATTTTTGTGAAATAGAATTACACATGCTTGCAGATGAAATTTCATCATACTTTCCAAATCTACCTGATACCCCATTTGCACTTGCCATAAGACCACTCACTGTCAAAGTTGAAGATGTTCCTGAGACAGCACAAGAGGAGTTCATTGAACTTATTAACAGCAAAGCAGCAAAAACTGATTTCTCTGCAATGCCAGTTACAAAATTCTGGATCAAGTGTTTTCAGCCATATCCTGTTCTGTCTGAGACTGCGTTGAGCCTTCTTCTTCCATTTCCAACAACATATCTTTGTGAAAGACTTGTGGAAGATAATCTTTGTTGTGCTCTTACAAAGATTGCCCTGAGAATTTCTGATCTGGTGAGAAAGAAGCTATTTCAACCTTTGCACTGATGTGGGCTTTTTATGCATACTGTCTCAAAATGTAGCAATGTAGTTTACTGTTGTTATATTAAGACGTTTACCCATGTTATACCATGCTTCAAGACAAAATTTCATTTATCGGTGATTAGAAATAAATATTTCACAATATATAATTACATATTGTTTTTGTGATTAATCACTATGCTTTAATTATGTTTGATTTGTAATAATAAAATGACATCCTGCATATCACATATTTACATTATGATTCATAACAGTAGCAAAATTACAGTTATGAAGTAGCAACAAAAATAATTTTATGGGGGGGCTTTAGCGCCATCTGGTTAGAAACCTCAGAGCCATGAGAGCTAAGTGAGGAAGAAGAGAATGCGCAGACTGAAGCGCAAGAGAAGAAAGACAAGGCAGAGGTCCCAGTAACGGGGTGCCCCCTCCGAAGTCACAGCTGCAGGAATATGGAGTACCTGAGGCTGGGACGCTGCTACCAGCTGTTGACTGTGTGCTACCCACCGTCTCCGCATCTGGAACTTCTGTCACCCTTTGATCTCCGAGAGACCGGGCACCTTGCTCAACACCTAACCAGTCCGGCTTTGCTCCTTTGCCTGGGACCTAAGACATTCTGGACTCGTTCTGTCCTCAGTTGTCGCTCGATGTAATGTGCACAGTAAATCATCTCTTCTGCTGCCTTGGCTGAAGAATCAAATAATAATAATGATAATAATAATAATAATAATAATAATAATTTTATGGTTGGGGGTCACCACATGAGGGTATTAAAGGCTAGCGGCATTAGCACAGTTGAGGACCTCTGCTCTACTATGTTCTATGGGGGTCTACTTCAACAGCTATGAGTTTGTGGTTCTTGTTATTCCTTTTAGCTCTTTGACCAAGTGTAAGTTACTTAACCTCTCTTGGTCACAGTTTCTTCATATATAAAAGGAGACGTGTCAGGCCCCTCCCACACAAGGTGTCACTTACTGTGAGCATTATCCTGCAGGTATCTAGGGAGTTAGGAAATGATATTCTACTAGTGGCCAATTAAGCCTTGGGGGAGAGGCAGTACTTGAGACTTGTTCGGAGTTGTATGCTAAGTCAATGTCGGGAGAGGAAAGCATAATGAGGAGGAATGCTCACAGCAGGCGAGGTTGTGCCTGGGAAATACAGGTAGGCTGTAGAGAAGCAAGGAAGCTGGGGAGGGATCAGTGTAGCTAAGACAGTAGTAAAGATAATGGAAAGTTAATGAGAATCACAGGATGTGGAATAGAAATTCCTTTAAGTTTCAGTGCATATCCAAAATGGGCTTAGGTACAGAAGCCAGCGAATTATGATGATTCTCCTAAAATAACTTGGGTTAGAGCTAAGGCTACCCAGCCAAGCTCAAGGGTGCACAAACCTTTTTACCACAGCTCTTTGCTAATTTAATTGCATCCCTTCTTTGCAATAAGCACATTTTCCAAAGAGCTGACCAGAAGGGTTGATTTTGCACACATTAGGATTTGCCTTTCCAGTTGTTGCAGGCTGCTTGCCTCAGATCAAATTCCACTTTATTTTAGCTACTGTCTCCTTTCACCTTCCTGTAATATAGAGTGATACCTGATCCCGTTATCTACCAGCAGTGTGGTCTGGGTGTGGTCTACTGACTAACACTATGATTACTGCTAATTCATATATGGATTGATGCATTCTAGTGTTGTTCTCCTGGACTTGGCAGTTTCAGCTAAAAGCCAGTGGAATTTAAAACACCTGAAGTGGGTAGAAAGGACAGGTCTGCTTCTTGCTTACTAGAATCATGCATATACTAGAATCAAAGACAACATTAGAAATAAAGTCACAAAACGGAAGTCTTTCTTCCACATCCTCACCTCCTATTGCTGTAGGCTGCTTCCCTCTTTTGAAATTGGCTCTGCTTCTCTTTGCCCAGCACCTCTACACAGCCTCCTTCCAAGCTCTGAAAATTTCCTTCCATTCTCTTGTAATAATCTCTCTTCTGTGGCCTATTTCCTTTTCATTAAACTCATAAATATAATTTCATTCCTATATTTCATTCTATATAGAAATATTACTTGTCTTGGAAGAAATATAGGAATAATCCTGCCTTGGAAGAAGTACAGTCAAAATGCTCCTTAGAAGCAAGTATGACAGGACTTCATCTCCGGTACTTTGGACGTGTTTTCGGAGAGACCAGTCTCTCGATAAGTGCAACATGCTAAGTAAAGCAGAATGGAAGAAACAAGAGGAAGACCCTTAACAAGATGCATTCACACAGGAACTGCAACTTAACATCAAGTGTGAGGATTGCGCCGGACACAAGTGTGTTTCTGTTGGTTGTACATAGGTCACTAAGAGTCAGAACCAACTTGATGACACCTAACAACAAGAAGTTCCCTTGGAGAATTAGAATTTGTCTCCAAGCACTGAGGGAGTACTGGGCTGAGATTTTCAGGTAAATTGATGTACCAACAATGGGGATATTTTGGGAGAGGAATTTATTTGAAGTTTTCTTTACAACACACCAGTCACTTATACTAACAGGTATTGCTTAGGAGAATGAATAGAAACGTTGGGATCTCGGTGTCTGGGATTCTGTATAAGATTGTAACTGGTTTTCACCTGGCTATATGGGAAACTGAAATAGGAGGTACTTAACTATCATGGAAAGCAGATCTGGTTATACAGCTCTTCAGAATTAAACTAGAATATATGGGTAACAAACCGTCAAATCGGACTAACTCAATTTTTTGTTCAGGCCTAATACTTTTATAGTCACAAGAATATGAGTTCTATTTAGAATTGTTGTTCTCTCTTCTCGAATAAATAGTAGTGTGACTCAGAAGGGAGGAAAAGGCCTATGAAGAGTTTGAGATGCCTACATTTGTCAGAAATCACTGCTGTCAATGAGTAGTGGACTTTCAGAATCTGAGTGCCCTTTGAACAAAGCCAGTAAAGCACATAACATAGGACATTAAAAAATTTTTTTAGTTAAAAGATCATTTCATTGGGGGCTCTTACAACTCTTATAACAATCCACACAATAATTGTATCAAGTATATTTATGCATCTGTTGCCATCATTATTTTCTAAATATTTACTTTCTATTGAGCCCTTGATATCAGCTCCTCTTTTTTCCTTCCCCCCTTGTAACCCCTTGATAAATTACAAATTATTATTTTCATATCTTACACCGACCGCTGTCTCCCTTCCCCCGTGGTTTCTGTTGTTTGTCCCCCTGGTGGTGGTGGTGGGGGGGTCGAGCACTGCTATCAGTTCCCCCTTCCTCCCTTTTCCCCACCTTCCCTCGACCATCCTAGTATCATTACTCCCATTTCTGTTCCTGGATTCCGTGTGTCGTGAGCACTTATTTCTCATCTGTACCTGTGCACATGCTCTGGTGTAGCCCACAGTGAAAGGCAGAACTGGGGTCATGATAGTGGAGGGTGAGGAAGCTTCAAGGAACCAGAAGATTGTGTGTTTCATTGGTACTATACTGCGCCCTGGTTGATAATCCATTCCTTGTGACCGTTCTGTGAAGGGATGTCCCATTGTCTACAGATGGGGTTTGGGTCTCTGTTCCAATGCCCCTCATTCTCAACAACATGCTTCTTTGTTTGTTTGGCGTCTTCTAATGCCTTTTACCCTATCCCGTCGATACCTCATGATCACACAGGCTGGTGTGCTTCTTCCATGTGCCTTTGTTGTTTCTCAGCTAGATGGCCGCTTGTTTACCTTCAAGCCTTTAAGACCCCAGATGCTATATCTTTTGATAGCTGGGCATCATCAGCTTCCTTTACCACATTTGTTTATGTACCCGCCTTGTCTTCAGTGATCTTGTTGGGAAGGTGAGCACCATGGAATGCCAGTTTAATAGAACAAAGTGTTATTGCATTGAGGGAATACTTGAGTGGAGGCCCAATGTCCATTTGCTACCTTAATACTACACCTATAAATATATGTACATAGATTTATTTCCCTATCATTATGTAGAAATATATTTACTTATGCACATGCCTGTATTTAAACCTCTATAAATGCCCTTTGCCTCCTAGTTCTTTCCTCTATTTCCTTTTGCTTTCCTCTTGTCCCACTATGTTTGGCCTTCATTCAGGTTTCAGTAATTCCTCTTGGCTATATTGCCCTTGATTAAGCCCCACCAGACATCCTATGCCCTCCATGCCATCGATTTTAGATCTCTTGCTGTTCCCTTGTCCCTGGGTTTGTTGGCACCCTCCTTCTTTTCCCCCACCTCCCTCTCTCCCATGTCCCCCCAGAAGTGTCAGTCCTGTTGTTTTCTCTTCCGAATTGTTTATCCCACCTCTCTTATTGAGATAGACATGCAGAGACAATAATAAGCACAAAAAACAAGACAAAGCAAAACAAAACAACAAAAGAAAAAAAAACAAAACAACAAAAACAACAGCAAAAAAGAAAAGTCTATAAATAGTTCCAGGTCAGTTTGTTGACCTTTATGAGTGTTTTCTGGTTGAGTTTCATGGGGTGCCATGCCCTGTCCCCAAAGTCTATTTTGGGGATTCCTTGGGCACTTCATTGCTTTGCTCCCCTTGCTGCTCTGTTGGGCTCACTTCATGTTTTGCCCTGATGTGGTGTGGTCAGATCAGGCACAATTTCTATACTGTGTCTCCAGTGTTGGCCCCAGAGCACTATGGGGTATTAGAACATTTTTTAAAGTTTTTCATGCTTTCTTTTCCTTTGTTTTCAATCTTTGGTTACTATTATTATCACAATTATCAATACACATGTGCTAATCCCCCTTGTATTTGGGTAACTGTAATAGAACCTTCACGTAGGGAATGAATTACCTGATTGGAAAGGGGTAAGAGGATAATTACGTAACAGGAAGATTTTTTTCATGGAGTCATGGAGGTGAAATGGTTAAGCATTCCACTGATATCGTAGCTATCCAGTGTTTCTATTACAGAAATACTATTAGTGGATGGTTTTAGCAAACAAAATTTTATTCTTTCACAGTTTAGGAGGATTGAAGTCCAAATTAAAGGTACAAGCTCTAGAGCAGTGGTTCTCAATCTTCCTAATGCTGTGACCCTTTAATACAGTTTCTCATGTTGTGGTGACCCCCAATCATAAGATTGTTAATGTTGCTACTTCATAACTGTAATTTTGCTACTGTTATGGATCATATCTGATATGCAGGATGTATTTCATTGTTACAAATTGAACATAATTAAAGCATAGTGATTAATCACAAAAACAATATGTAATTATATATTGTGAAATATTTATTTCTAATTACAAATAAATGAAATTTTGTCTTGAAGCATGGTATACCATGGGTAACTGTCTTCATGCCGGGTACTCCTATGTGGGCATATCTGCATGTGGGAGACCCGCATGGCGAAGGATAGAGGAGTGGTGTCTCAGTTCTTAAGACCATTGGAAATATTTGTTTTCAGATGGTCTTAGGCAACCCCTGTGAAAAGGTCATTTGACCCCCAAAGGGGTTGTGACCCACAGATTGAGAACCGCTGCTCTAGAGGAAGTCTTTTTCTGTCAGTTCTGGAGGAAAGACCTTGCCTTCTTTCAATATCTGTGGGCCCAGCATTCCTTGGTGATCTTCCTTCGGGTCTAGGACGCTCTCAGTACTGGGATCCAGAGTCAGTCTTTCTCCCTTGGAGAGGTTGTTGGTTTGGAACTGCTGATCCTGACGATAACAGCCTAATGTGTAACCACTACACCACCAGGGCTTCTCAGAACATGCCATACCTAGGACATTTCCTCAGGGAATTTGGCCTAAAAAAGGATTTTGCATCCCACCCTGTTAATGAGACTTCCTCTAATTCTGATGCTACAATTTTCTTTTATATTCCATCTTTCCCAAATGTTTGCTCAGCATACAGGTCAAGTGTAGTGAAAGTATACAACCCTGACCCACACTGTTCCTGAACTAAACATAAGCATTCTCTTACTTCATTTGAATGATTGCCTCTCGGTCTATCAATACACAATTTCCTCAAAAGCACAGTAAAGTGTTCTGATATTCCAATTTGTTGCAATATTTTATTTATGATTTGTTATACTCCACACAGTGAATGCCTTTGTATAGTATAAAATGAATAGAAAAATCTTTCTAGTATTCTCTGCATTTAGCCAAGACCCATCTGACATTAGCAATGATTTCATGTACTCTTCTGAATCTTACTTGAATTTCTGGCAGCTTCTGCTGTAGTACCGCTGCAATGATTTTTGAATGATCTTCAGCAAAATTTCACTTGCATGTGACAATAATATTGTTTCATAATTTCCTTTCTTTAGAATGTGCCCAATATGAATTTCTCCCTGTTTCTTAGGTAGTTGCCTAAGAAACTTTCAAATTTCTTGGCATAGACTAGTGAGCACTTTCAATGCTGCATCAGTATGAGGTCACATTTCAGTTGATATTCCATTCATTTCTGGAACCTGTTTTTTTGCCAATACCTTTAGAGCAGCTTGGACTCTTGTTTAATAGCAACAGTTCTTTCTTTCTTTTTTTTTAAAAAGATCATTTTATTGGGGGTTCCTACAGCTCTTATAACAATCCATACATCAATTGTATCAAGCATATTTGTACATATATTGCCATCATTTCCTAAACATTTACTTTCTATTTGAGCCCTTGGTATCAGCTCCTCTTTTGTCTCTACTTCCCCCACCCTCCCAACCTCGTGAATCCTTGATAAATTATTATTATTTTCATATGTTACACCAACTGCTGTCTCCCTTCACCATCGTTTCTGTTGTTCCTCCCCCTTGGGGGGGCGGGGAGGGTGTTTTTGTGTTGATCATTGTGATTGGTTCCCCCTTCCTCCCCTTCTCCCCCCACCTTCCTGCTACCTGCTGGTATCACTACTCACATTTCTGTTCCTTATCTGAGGGGCTTGTCTGACCTGGATTCTGTGTGCTGTGAGCTCCTATCTGTACCAGTGTATGTGGTCTAGTCAGAACTGAAAGGTAGGACTGGGATCATGATAGTGGAGGGTGAGGAAGTATCAAAGAACCAAAGGAATATTGTGTGTTTCATCGGTGCTATACTGCACGCTGGTAATAGCAATAGTTCTTGAACACATGTTATCTCTTGAAATGGGTGACTGTTGATCAATTTTTTTGTACAGTGACTCTTTGAATTCTTTCCATCTTCTTTTAACGATTGTTGCAATGTTCAATATTTTGCCCACTAAAAAGCCAAATCAAACTCAATGCCATGGGATTGATTCCAACTCATAGATTTCAATCTTGTAACTTGAGACTTGAACTTTTTCTTCAGTTCTTTCTGATTGAAAAGTTGTGATTGTTTTCTTCCCGTTTGGAGCGTCTAACTTCAGATCTTTGCACATCTCATTATAATACTTTACTTTGCCTTCTTGGGTTGCTCTTTGGAATTTTCTGTTTAGACCTTTACTTCATCATTTCTTCCATTTGCTTTACCTATATAATATTCAATGACAAGTTTTAGAGTCTCTCCTGATACCCATTTTTGTCTTTTCTTTCTTTCCTGTCTTATTAATAACAGGTTGCTTTCTTCAAATATGATGTTCCTGATTGTGTTAGTCTGTGTAGACTAGAGAAACAAATTCACGGACACTCATATGTGTATAAGAAAGAGTTTTATATACAAGAGCTATTGAATATTGAGAAAACATCCCAGCCCAGTCTAGATCAAGTCCATAAGTCCAATATTAGCACATTTGTCCCTTACCAATCTGTAAATTCCTCTTCAGACTCACAAAACCCATGCAACGATGCTGAATGCAGGAAGATCACAGACCAGTCGGTAGAAAGTCTCGTGGATCCAGTGATGGTGTAAGGATCTCAGCGCAGGCAGGAGTCTCCACATGGCTCCTCCAGCCCCAGAGTTCTGGCTCTATCAGCATAGTTCTATCAGGCTAGTCATCAATAATGTCTCACAATGAGTGAGCACATGTCCTGCCTCCAGCGAGCTATTTATCTCCTTAGCACCTCCAAATGAGGTCATCAAGCTGCTACCTAGTTAACAGGCTTAACTCCACCCCTGCACTCTTAAGTCTTAAATTGACAACAGATTATATACCTACCACAGACTACTTGGGAGTGTGGTACTAGAGGAACAAATCATAAAGGTGGAGAGTGGATGTTTGTTTGACCTCTCCCTCATGGTAGTGTTTCTTCTTTGGCTAGCCAGATATGTTGATGCAGTTTACTGGGTTGTTTTCTGCAAATAATATGGGAAGTTTAAGTTTTGATTATTTTATTTGGTTGTTGTCTTTGACTGTTCCTGTTTGAGATGATGAAAACAAATGCTGTTGATGTATATTTTTGAGCTCAGGGGTAGAAATCTTCCTTGAATTTCTCAGAAACCATGTTGCTTAGGGAAACTGGATAGCAGAAGGTCAAAATGGCTGACAGAAAGCCTGGCTCTTGATTGATGCGGTCAGAGGCCAAATCCCATATTTTGTATCAATACACTAGTTCAGATTAGAATTAAGATAAAATAGATAAGGATTGAATGTCACTGTTTTAAGAATTTATTTTAGTATCTGCTTCTACTTTGTTTACACTGATTTCTTCTGCTTATTATTGTTGATGTAAGGATTGATAGAATTGATTATTGGGAAGTATGAAAATAGCTTATAAGCCCATTTTCTTGGAGTCATTAAAATTTGATCTTTAAATGGGTTTAGGACATGCCTGCAAATAATGCTCTGAAAAGATAAGTCTCACCCAGTACTTTGGAGTAGTCAGGATGTTTGCCTTCCAAGAGACTTGTCTAGGGCACTGCTGACAGATTGGGAAGAAAAAAAAAGAAACTCTTTGGATTTTTAAATTTTGAACTAATGGTTTGCACTTGAGGCCGGAAAAAACTCTGGAACCATGAAGAAAACTCCTTTCTAGGACTGGACATTAAAGGAAGCCTATGGGCAAGATGAAATGCTTGCTAGGTGACCACCTGGATCCACTTGTTGATTAGAAGTGGGAGAAATGCAGCAATAGAGAGATGGGTTGAATCTGGCCAGTGACACGCATAGACCTGGTTACAGGTACTAAAGGAGAAGATGAAAGCAGGTTGGATGGTCTGAAATTCATAACCTAGCGCAAGCAGGCTAGGGTTGCTGAAAATTTGTGATGGGGCCTATGGTTTAAAGGCAGGGAAGCCAATGGGCACCATATTGAATTGACCAGAACTCGATCAGATGAAGAGAAGACTTTTGAGCCTGTGAACGGGTGCCTATATTGCTGTGGACTTTATGGGTGGCCTATCCTGATTTGACTTTGCTTATGGATGCGAACTTCATAAGGTTCCAACTGGAATAAAGATTCTTCACATCAAAGATTATGATTGACTGTTCAGAGCACTGGGTTGATATAAGTGGGAAGTATAGAAATTGGATATTCAAAATGGGACGGATAAAGGCATTAGGTGGCTGGCTTATAAACTTTTACAGGTGGGTTGAATATATTCATAGAGATTATAGGATTAAGGTGTAGGTTTACTTGACTGCACTTGTTAGGCATGCAATGTTGTTGTGTTGTTCACTTATAGAATATTATGTTTAAATGAGGCTCTGGCACATATTGAATGTATGCATTTTAGTTTTATCCTGTTAGATACTGATATAATTTTATTATTGCTTGAAAATTATATATGGCTAAAGAGTTGTGTGAAAGTGTCAAATTGACAAGGTGTGATATGTGGTAGTTACATAATCTGTTGTCAATTTGAGACTTAACAGCGAAGGGGTGTAGTTTAGCCTGTCAATTAGGTCGCAGCTTGATGACCTCATTTGGAGGCACTAAGGAGATAAATAGCTTGATGGAGGCAGGATATGTGCTCACTCCCTGTAAGACATTACTGACAATGAGCCTGATAGAAATACACTGATGCAGCCAGAGCTCTGAAGCCGGAGGAAGCATGTGGAGACCCTGCCAGCACTAAGATGTTTACACCACCACTGGATTCTCAGAACTTTATATCCAGTGGCCTTTGATTTTCCTGTATTCGGCATCATAGCATTTTGTGAATCTGAAGAGGAATTTATACTTTGGTGTTGGACAGATGGGCTAATATTGGACTTATGGACTTCATCTGGACTGGGTGGGCTGCTTTCTCAATATTCTATTGCTCTTGTATATAAAACTCTTTCTTATACACATATGCGTGTCTATGAATTTTGTTTCTCTAGTCTACCCAGACTAATGCATTGGTATCATCTCACAATTCTTTTGGACTTTGGTCATGTTAATGTAATATCTGTTATTGAGATGTTTTAAAAATTCAGGTGGGATATTGTCTCTCAGGCACTTGTTTCAATTTTCCTTGGCTTCAAATTGAACTTACATGCAAACAATTGAGAATCTGTTCCACAGTTGGGACTTGGTCTTCTTTTGAGCTTCTTCATCATCTCTCCCTGTGATAGGTAGGTTTATTGTTCCAACCTGGCCAATAGGAACATGTGGGATTAGTCAGATCAAAGTTTGATTGGAGGGCAAACAGATAAATGACTTGGCAAGCCCCGCCCCTCTCTCTCTTGTTATCTGGTGATCAGACCAATGTGTGGCTGCTTTAGCTAGTTCTCTGCCTCAACTTGTGAGCTACACTATCTATGGGACAGCCAACCCATGGATTGTGTCACTAGAGCTTGAGGTTCCTTTGAGACCTCCTTCGCCATGCTGCTGGTGAATAAATCTCATGAGTTTGACGCTGTCAGATGCTGTCGGTTTGCGTTGCTTGAGTTTGATATCCCAGCCAGGCCTGCTTCACTAAGCTCCAAAGCTACAGACTGTTGGTGACCTGCCCTGTTATTTTTTGCCTGTGGCCAGACTGCCTGCATTGTTCTAGGGAAGAGTCAGCTATCTGCTTCCTTGACCTTGGACCCAGCAGCCCTCGGGATTTGAAGGACTTCCAGCATATTAACTATCCCAGGGAAGTAAGTTAAACTGAGCCCTCTGTACTGCTGTGTGGATTAATTAGCTGCTCTATTCCTTTGTGTGTGTGTATATATAACATATATATAATATGTATATAATCATAAGTGTCCTGGTTTTGTTTCTCTAGAAAACCCTGTCTAACACACTCACCAATGATGTACTCAATTTTGTTTTTGTGTATTCCATCTGGCAAAGTTGATGCATATAGTTGTCATTTATATTGTTGAAAAAAATGGTATTTGCAATGGCTGTTGTTGGTTTTGCAAAATTCTTCTATAAGATCTTCAGCTTCGATTTGTTCCAGGAAGATGACGACGGAGTGACACATACAAGAGGGACTCTGCAGAATCCAGCCCAGGAGAGTTGCTTAGAGGGAACTTTAACACAAAGGAACGCTGGAGGAGCATCATAAAGATAAGTAGGCACAGACCCATGGGGTTTTGAGGGGCTGGGGGAATTTGGCTTACCTCAGTGGTAGCCGTCTGGGGCTTGACCTTGGCCCTGCCACTATCTCTGCTGGAGCCGGGATCACTTGGAGCCCGTAGGGGGATTTGGTCTCAACACAGCCACAGTTTAACCCCGCCAGCTTCAGGGAAGGAACTGGACCCTTGCAGCGGCCATGGGCAGGGGTCGGGGTTCAGCTACAGTGTAGCTTTTGATTATATCTCTGCTCTCTGTTCTCCCACAGTCCAGGGGACCTGTGAAGGGGCTTTTTCTCTGCACAGCCATAGCTTGCCACTGCCGCCTCAGGGTGGGGACTAAACCCTCACAACTCCACAGGCAGGGATCAGTGATTGGGGTTCAGCTACATTGTTGATTCTGTTTACATCTCTGCTCTCTGTCCACCCCCGCCCCCACAGTCTTTGAGGGTGGTGCAGGGGCTTTTTCTTGGCTCAACTGCAGCTTACCACCGCTGCCTCAGGGTAGGGACTAACCTCTTAGAGCTCCACGGATGGACGGACGGGGAATGGGACTCAGCTACATAGTTGCTTTTCTTTCCCTCTCTCCCCTATATCAACCCCCCCCCCCAGTCTAAACGGTCTTACTTTTAAATTTTTTTCTTTCTCCTCTGTCTCTTTTCTCTTCCCTCACACTGCAATGATGACTTCCAGACCACTCACCATAGCCTAGGGCACCAATGCCTGCACCTCACACAGCTAGGTGAGCTTCACCGTGTGTAGCTATCCCGAGGCTAGGAAAAGCCCTGTTTCCCCTCCAGGGGATACTCTGCCCAACTTCTCACAGGGGAATTCCTGCCTCTGTACCTGGGGGCCTAAGGCAGATCGGCCAACACTCATCAACATTTCAAGCTGTTGCAAGGAACCTCTGCCCAACCTCCTCAACACCAAAGCAGGCAACCCACCAGCCTTCTGGGGGCACTCCCCTAATAGTGAAGCCACAGAAGATAAAGGGGTAGGTTAATTCCATAATAATAATTAGCTGTAGGCAGTTCAAAGAAGCATTCCTACAAGTCTCTTAGAGAGAGCCAGTGCTCTTAGACTCCCTGGAAAATGGAATGAAATCAAGAATGATACACACAGACACTAATGAGAAAGGAAAGTAGGAAAACACCCAACACAAAAGGTATAAGATGACATCACAGAGTCTGCAGATGGAGATAATAACCCTGAATATCAATGGCCTGAATTCAGGTATTAAAAGACTGTGACTAGCACACTGGCTTAGAAAACACAACCCATCAATCTGCTGCCTACAGGAGACACATCTCAAGGCTACTGACAAAAATAGGCTGAGAATCAAAGGTTGGAGAAATTCATACCAAGCAAACAGCAGTTCAAAAAAAGCAGGGGTTGCAATCCTAATCTCGGATAAAATTGACCTCAAAGTGCAAACTGTAAAAAGAGATAAGGAGGGACACTATATAATGCTCAAGGGAATGGCAGACAAAAAACCACTAAGCATTGTAAACATTTATTCCCCGAATGAGGGACCTGCGGAATATGTCAACCAAACACTCCAAAAGATGAAAAAAGAAATCACAGCCTCAACAATTATAGTGGGTGACATCAACACACCACTCTCTGAGAAAGATAGATCACAGGTGAAGAACCTCACAAAGGAGGCTAGAAATCTAAACATGACAATTAGACAATTTGGCCTGATAGATATTTACAGAGAGTTTCATCCAAATACAAAGAAGTTCACATTCTTTTCAAGTCCCCATGGCACTTATTCGAAGATAGACCACATGCTAGGGCACAAGGCAAATCTACATAAATTTAAGCACATTGATATCATACACACTTCTCTCTCTGACCACTGTGCCATGAGGCTGGAAATCAACAAAAGGAAAAAGGAAGACAAAGAAAACAAGAGCAAACAATTGGAGGATGAATAACGCTCTACTTTAAAAGGAGTGTATACTGGCGCAGATCAGAGATGAAATTAGGAAATTTATAGAAACCAACGAGAATGAGCACACAATGTCCCAAAGCTTATGGGACACAGCAAAGGCAGTCATCAGAGGAAGCTACATAGCAATACATGCACACCTGAGAAAGGAAGAGAGACTCATGACTGATATGCTGGCACAAAATTTACAACAACTAGAGCAGAGTCAGCAGGACAATCCTACTAATAGCAA